>NW_026267228.1:423997-437488 GCF_000697945.3 Frankliniella occidentalis
CCCCCTCATCACCTACCTGCATGTATCCGTCGAGGGGCGTCCTGAACTCGACCGAGCTCCCCGAACTCCTCCGCGGCTTGTTGATGTTGAGCCTCAGGATGCCGGTCGTGGGCGTCTGCGTCGTCGGCGCGGCGCCCGCGGCCGAGTTGGACGCCGTGGACAGGGACGGCGACGCCGTCCTCCCGCGGCGGCCGGCGACCCCTGTGGCGCCCGCCCCCGCCGCCGCCCCGGGGAGCGCGGACAGCCCCATGTAGGGCGGGGCGGGGCCGCCAGTGTTTGCCTCAGACATCCTGCCGAGTGGACGGAATCAGCTTAATGGAGGGCGCAACGAACGCAGGTCGCCATTCTGTGGTCGCTGACCGCACGGCGAGTCGCACTGCGTCTGGTGCTGGTCGAGGCATCTCCGCGAGGTCGCAAAGCTCCTATTCCACTCAGCACTTGTTTTTATTTATTTATTTCATGCATTTTATTGTTTTCGTCCAATTAATTTTTGGGGGTGTATATTATTTTTGATAGTATTTTACGCAATGTTAATTTTCGCCATTTTATTTTCTCCACCTCCACCCCTCCTCCAGGATTGCGGCGGTGCGTATGGAGGGTTTTTAGGCTAATGAGGCGGTGCCGCGTGTCCCTAAATCACGGGCGGGGCGGCGCGACGGCCTCGCCGTGGGCGCGTCACGGTCACGTCACGGACACGTCACGGACGGGTCACGCTTGGACTCACTGGGAGGGAGGGGTGGGTGGATCTGAACCGAGGTCGGGCATTTTTTATTTCTTTCGCCCTTTGTAATTGTGTTTATCTAGGATACGAAAATTTTACATAAGCCTGGGTTAAACGGGGGGGAGCAGAGGGGTTCGTGCCGAACGATGCGCTTGAAATGTAGGCGCAGAGTAGTGGCGATTAAGTTGGTTAAGCTTTTCGCTCAAGCAAGAAATATGCACTAGGGCCTCAACAGAAAAAAAAAAAATGAAAAAAAAGGAAACTAGAGAGTGAGTATGGAGGTAGTGATGAAGCTCGAAATGAGACAATTTTGCCTCGCTTAATCAGCAGAGCGATTACTATAAGGCTCACCCTATTTGAATCAAGTGCACCGAATAATCACTCTGAAGGAGTAAGAGTAAGATTTCTCTGACCTCGCCCCATTGCAGTGAGGAACCTCACTCTCTTTGAGTGAGGACCGCGAATTATGACTTAAATAGCCTAGAGTCAAATATCTCGCCCTCAGGAGAGCGGATATTTTTTGTGTCACTGATCTCGCTTTCCTGATCCAAAAAAATTTCCTCGTAAGGTTACGACGTTTATTGAAATCTGGAATTACAAAATAATGTTGTAAATCTACGGTGGACCAGTTTTTCTCCTCGATTAATTCCAAATCGATAGGAAGTTATTGTAATTTTACAACTCAAAGTTGTAGTTTTACGGACTCACATCATGGAAATTTTTCCTGTAAACTTACGAGTATTTTTCACAGTGATGAGCAACTAACTCTAGCATTTTTAGTGCATAAGTATCTGAACATGGCTCTGCGGTTGAAAGGTGACGCTGGTCTGAGCGCCTGCAATGCGCTGGATAGGCCAGCCCGCCAAGCAGCTGTGTGAAGACAGCGGCCCACGCCCAAGTGCAGGCGGGGGCTCGGACAAAGAGAACCTTTGTTTGCCTTGCAACGACCACTCGCGTCACCCGGGCCGCAGGGGGAACGTCCATTCTATTGCTAGGGGAACCTACACTCCTTTCTAGAATTTGTTCTCTAGTGATTTCACGTCTAAAGAGGTGTTAGATGCCCCGGAACATTCTCTGAGACTTACTAAAAGCGAGTGTATTACAAAAGCGTTCATCACACACCAATAATTTTGCCCAAATAATACAAAAAAACAAACAAACAAAAAACACGACACGATGCATACTTTTTTATGTGGAAATTACAAGGGTGTACGCGGTAACTAGCGCAATAAATAGTGTCGAAAAAAAACAACACAAATTTGTTTTGACTTACGTGAGCGTCCCGGGAGTTAGTCCATGGTCGTGTCACTCCATGCTCGGTGCGGTACGCAGAGTGTGTATGTGGCCGACGCAGCGCGCTGCGCTACCCGCGCTCGTCTCCCTCCCCCTCCCCACCTCTGCCGCCCGCCCGCCCCACCCACCCCTCTGGGCGGGGCGGCTGCGTTGTGTACCGTACGCAGTACTCAGCTCAAATCAATGATTGCGTGTTTTTGCGTTAAGCTTTCTGACCAATCAAGCTGTAGTTTATATTCGTTTCTTTTTACTTAAATTCAATGAAAATAAACGGCTCTTCTCAACTGGGCCTGAGGCCTAGTAGGATCTACATGCCGGCTGACCTTAGGTTTCGAATGATTTTCGGCGTGTTTCATGCAACTTACCAACCTCATCTTGGCAAAGGATGAAGTGACCCGAATGGACCACGAACATTTATTGGAAATCATGGTGGCCAGTTTTACTTTCAGCACAGACAAGTGGACATCTGGCGGTGTTATGCAGAAATGTAGTCAGAATCAGATTTGTTTTGGTCCTGGTCTGATGTTGTTGATCCCAGTATCTTGTACTCGGGCTGGGGTGTGGTGTAGATTAAAGGGTATAGGCAGGTTTGTGTTTAAAATAAATAACATTTATTTACGTACTGATACATAAAGCGTAAAAAAGATTTACAAAGTATTTCTTTTCCCAGCAGCGCATGTTAGCCCTGTCCAGGCTATGTGCAAGGTCACGATCAGCTCACAAAGTATTGGGTTTATCATGGTAACTGAAAAGCATTAAAATTCTCTATCGTCTGTGCAGCGTACACTCTTTTTGGAAAAAGCAGTGCAATGCACTCATTAATTTAGAGCGCAGTCTGTGCGCCTTATCACCCGTCAAACTGAAAAGTTACACGTTTTAACACACATCACATTTTCATTTAAGCCAAAAATGCGACTGTGATTCAAGCTGCAAAAATACTTTGGAATGCATGGTGGTTTTAGTAGTTCAAAGATAAAGTTAATTATATTTCTAAAACCAAGTCACTTTTCAAAATGTAATTTCCGTTCAAGAGTCATTCGGCATGGTAACAATTAATTTCGACGTTTGCGAAAATTGCCGGACGACACTATTTTTAACAGTCTTTCACATTGGCTCGAGTAACTTGGGCGGAATGGCACCAGTGGGGTTTGATTACAGAGAGACTATGTACAATAAATAATTACAATCTACTTTCAAGTTCTTAACGAAGACGTTTCAACACAGTTGGCACAAACATGTATGGTACAATGGATGCCCCATTCTGCTAAACTGTCTGGATGCACAACACATCGCTCTCGCAATTAAACTAAACTCTTCGGAGATCAACACTCGTAATGAGCTACCGCACTGACAAGTACTTTAGTTTACACGCTGAGTGGGAAAGGACCATTTTGTGTCCAGCGAGGACGTGCTTTTAAGCACATATCAATCAAATGCAAATTTCTGTTTCTATACTAGACACAAAAAATATTTGTTCTTAGACTAGATAAACCTTGTAAGTTTTCAAGGACAAATTTACATCTAATTGAGATGAGCTACAAAACAAATCTTCGCTGGATTCAAAATTTTCCTTTCCCACTAGAGTGTACACTGATGGACTTCAAACATCCTTAAAAGTATAAGATAAATCGGAATACAATCGAGATCAATAGCCAATTTTCGTTATCTTTTCACTTTTGCACCGCGAATCGTAACAAGTGTCGAAGAAGGCTGTTAGGTGGTAATTGTAGAGATTGAATTTTGTTTTATACTCTATTAGAAATACAGAGATTTGTCACTAAATGCACTATGCGAAATGAAATTTAATATACAACAGCAGATAGAGCGCTCCGCTCATGAAAGACCTATGGATCTCAAACCCGAAGGTGGTGCCAAAGGATATACCCCGGTTACAAAAAGGTGGAAGAGGCATATAGGAGTGTTCAGAAAAATCTGACTTCAGTAGAGACGAGGGCCCCACGACACTCCCAAGGCGCTGTGTGTTGACGCGTTTAAGATTCATCCCCTAGCAAAGGAGCTAAATCCTACCTTTGATTTACGACAGGACAACCCCAAAAATTCCCCAAGTCCACGTGTTCATACAAACGCAAAAAAGCGTTTACAAAATTCTTTGGTGCCGGGTGTTGCCGAACACGGTGCGTATGGCAACGCTGGAATGTAAACGCAGGAGAATACTTTCGTCGTTCGTGGCAAGAACACACACATGTAACGCAAGAATAGTCGACGGCCCAAAATGGCGTCAATTTGCGAATTGCGCAAAACACGCTATCTGGCCATTTCGCACAATTAAAAAATAGTTTTTAATTAACTAATTAGACATACAATATTGTCAGTGGCGGAGCGTCAAAAGGTGACGTTCCTCCCGAGCTTCAGCTTAAACAGTTTCTTCCTCTTGCGCGCGGGCAGGCGGCTCAGCGCGTCGCTCACGGCCAGGGCGTCGGCGTCGGTGGCGGCGTCGGTGGCGGCGTCGGCCTCCGCGTCGGCGGGCACCTCCTCGGAGCCCCCGAGGTCGCCCGACTGCGCCCCGGACACGAAGCCGCTCTCGGGCCGCGACAGCGGTGCCGGCGTTTGCAGCAGCTCGAACCAGCGGGCGACCTTGGCGGCGGAGCTCAGCTGGAAGGGCAAAGCGAGAGTGAAAGGGACAGTGGAAAAAAAAGGGCAAACTCAGAGGGGAAGTTGTTAAAGAGGGACGCCGTCGTGGGATTTTCCCTTAGAACGAGTGGGGGGGGGGGGGGGGGGGGGGGGCTGCGGACCCATCGCGGGCGACACTTCTGCTTCACGTCCGTTCGTCAGCGCTATGGCCTGCAGGCACGCAAGGCGGGGGCGGGAGGCAGAGAGAGGGAGACGGGGGCAGTGCTTAACGCCCTGAACTTGGACAGGAAAATACGTTACATGGCAAAGACCAGAGGAGCACATCCCTCACGTCGTAACGCTATCTGCGCAGAGACACGTTCGTTCCGGCCCCGGTGCTTTAGTGTCCGCGGAATAGGCCTACTCTCATCTGCTCCCCATCCATGCAATTCCAACCATAGACCGCGCTAGAACGACCTGTTCAAAAGAAAAACCCTAATGACCGAAAAAGAACATACACAGAGTCTGTTTACGGTTTGTATTTTTGTCTGCTGGCCCCTTCCTTTTTTTCATAATAAAGTTCCGCATTTTGATTAAGCGGAGTGGGCAGGGCGGTAATGCGGGTGGGCGCACGCAGAGCACAGCGTGGCGTAGCGTGGCGGGCCAGACAGACCTGCGGGGGACGGTGAGAAACAACAGGAGATAGCTATCGAAACGACAAATCGAAGAGAGGGGCGACATAGTAACAATTTTGTTTCAAGTTTAGTCCCGTAAAAAAAAACTTGAAGCCTGGACGGGGAAATTTTCCTTTAGAAATGTGGCAAATTAACGATTCTAAATTGTAAAATTACAAATTCTTACGATGACATGTAATTTCGGATTTATGACAAGCAAAATATGCGAGGGGGAAACGACTAAGGTAATCCGGCGGACAGCCGAAAGGTAATCCGGCAGGGGTAATCCGAGGAAATTCTAAAAAATCCGTGGTAATCCGGGGAAATTTTGGGGTAATCCGGGAAAATTTTGGGGGTAATCCGGGGTAATCCTAGAGAAAAAGCAACGTAATCCGGAGGACACTCCGGAGGTAATCCGGGTAATCCGTAATCCGGCTGACACAAAGTTTAACAGTCGTTTCCCCCTCGAAAATATGCCTTTATTGGTTCCGAAAGTTACTGCATGTTAAAGATGATTTTCACAATGGATATTGTTTGATGTTGTTGCGATATCATGTCGACAAAATTGCTACCCAAGTAAGAATTATGTGGTAAGGATATTGACAAGAAGTTGAACTGGTGGGAGGTGAGATCACCAACTTTGAAAGTTTGCCGTCAGAAGGGTCCTTGCATTGCTCGTGAAGGATTAAGTCTCGGACGAGGGGGGACGGGGGGGATGTGTTAAATGCTTCGATTGTCAATTTAGGTGGTCAGTTGAATTTGGTATTATTTTGTTGTCCCATCTGAACAACAACACTAATGATGACTAAATTGCAGTGCAACGGTGATGGTGGCGCTCAATGACTCCCCCTAAGGGCGCTGCCCTTCGTCCTGTGCCGACCATAGCCCTAGCCTCAGTCCTAGCCCCGCCACGCCCATGTTGACCCGATAGTCCGACTAGTTGGGTACAGCCCGCCTGTTTGGACAGACATTTAATATTTTCCTCTCTACCTCTTTTGCTAGCTGCTCTTTGTTTTTTTTTCCGTTTCCAGGAAGGCAAGTGTCGGGGTTAGAGGCTTGTCCTGGCTCGTCACATACCCCACCACCACACCACACAGGGGTCACCACCAGAAAACTAGTTTCGACATAAAACAGACACATGCCCGCTGGACTCGGCGTGCAGCGCCTGCACAAGCCGCAAACAACCGCAAAGTCCCGAGAAAAAAAAGAACCGCGGCAGAGCACGTCACTTTAGAAAAATAGTTAGGTAACAGCGCAACAAATAGTTTCAGCGTGAGATACGGATCTCTGGGAGTCCATCGGCCAGCAGTGGCGATACTCCATGCAGGCGCACCCACCCCCTCTCCGGACGCGGGGTAGAATCGGTCGCGGAGTAGAGACGGTGCTAGAGGGTGAGGGTAGCCGAGGGCAGTCAGGGAGGAGCCAGCGTCAATAGGTCTCAACATCTTAACAATGAATCTGTGGTTTATTTTACATCTTGTTCTCTCTCACGTATCAGTCATATGAACATTTAAGGAGACTATTCCTCCACAACACACAATATAACATCACTGGGCAACACTCCATAAGACGCACATTTGGCCGAAACAAAATGTCGAATGGAAGTTTCATGATGCAGAATAGGTCACACTGCATCTTCTTACAAAAAATATATGTACAAATCGAAATAAATTACAAAATTAAGGTATGTACAAGACATTCTGATTATCATTACAAGGTGCGGATATACACACATAGCCGCGCAGACTAGAAACGGTTCCTCACATAAAACTGCATTTTACATAAGACTCTTTGCAAGGCTTTATTAAATCAACAGCAATGCAAAACAATTTTAGAGTAGAATAGGTATTTGATAGTAAGTGATATGTGCAGAAAACTTTCATAAAAGCAGCTTGGTGTACAAAATAAATAAACAAATAAAATAACAGCGAAAGGAACATTAATTTAAAATAAAACTATGATGTCTGTATGAGATCATCTGGAGCACTTAGATTCTCACATTCACAAGGGGGCAAGGGGCATGGGTGTTAAAACAGGGGGAACAAAGTTCTCTCTGAAATAAAATGGCAAACAATAGTGCTCGAGGATTCATACCCATAATGAATGAGCTACGTCGGAGTACCTACATACGTAGTAGGTGTTAAAATAGAGTTGCATCACAGGGAGACATATGAAAGCACGAACTACTATAAACCGCTCATCATAAACTGAACGCCAAAAGACTTTCATCCTACAACTATCTGAAAATTAATCGGTCTAGAAGACTCTGCATCTAAACGCAACAACGGGGAAGAGTATGTGTAAGATATATATGGGAATAACAAAGCACCCTACGAAAAACGGAAAACATTTATGGAAATAAAATGCCCTCTCCTCCTTCTCCATCGCCACTTCAGCGCAGTCGGTACGCACTTTGTCTATGATTGCGTACTTTTCTTCACTCACTAGGCGCCCTGCTCGCCAGGCTCCCCACCTCCCCCCTGCCCGCCTACTTCGTGGTGTGGCGCGCCCAGGCGGCCCGCGTCACCTGCGTCATGAGCTCGCTTCGGTTGGGCACCTTCTCGCTCGTCGACCTGGTGATGAAGGGCGGGCCGCCGGGGGCCAGCCTCCGCATGCCACCGCCCACCCCGCCCTGGGGGGCGCCCTGAGAGCCGCCCTGGGGGCCGTGCGGCGCGTCGAGCGTGGCCATGGCGGCCGCCAGCTGCTGCTGCTGCCTCTTCGTGTTGCCGCCGCTGCCCCCGGAGGCCGAGGCCGGGGCCGCGCCGCCGTGCCTCGGCGACCTGCCGCCGGGCGACGGCGGGTCCCGGCCGGCCGGCGGCGCGCTCAGCCGGTTGTCGTCGTCCATGGGGACGGGCACGATGACCCGGGTGCGGCCGTCGTTGTCCGTGGTGGTGAGCGTGCCCACTTGCGACAGCGGCCGGATGAAGAAGGACGACTCCTCGTCCTGCGGCGTCGAGGCGGAGCCGCCGGCGCCGGCGGTCGCGGACCCAGAGCCGGCGCTGTGCGCGGACGGCGACGGCGTCGCAGGGCCGGCGGGCGTGCTGTGGGCGCGCGACTGGAGCGACGGCGGCGCCGCCATGGCCGGCGAGCTGCCGAACGGCGACGGCTGCGACATGCGGTAGCCCAGGGTGGGCGACTGCGGGTAGCCGAACGGCGTCGGCGACCGGGCCGTGGCAGCCGCGGGCGCGTAGCCGCTCAGCGACTGCAGGCGCTGCAGCAGCTGCGCCTGGAACTGCTGGTCGGCCGTCTGGTAGGGGAAGCCGAACAGGGTGCCGCCCGGGCAGCCCGCGCCCCGCAGCGTCTGCACCGGCGACCCGGGCACACCCATGTTGAACAGCGCCATGTTGGCGGCGTACGCGGCCTGCGCAGCCTGGGCGGCGTCCTGGAAGTCGGGCGGGTAGAGCGCCGGACCCAGCTGGTCGCACTGGGCAGAACAACATTCATCCCCGTCACCATCAAGAGGGCCGCACTGGGGAGGCAATTCGTGTTGGGTATACGCGACGCAGCAGGCTTCAGGGTGCACACAACACACACACACACACACACGCGCGCGCACAAAAAACAACAAAAAGTACATCATGCAAATGAAAATAATCTACGAAAACAACATGCTGCAATTTTCAAGTAAAAAAAGAATAGAACAAGTAAGATCAGGTGGCACACACCAAAACTTAAACCAAACACAAAACAAATCAGTTATTTCATTGTCTAAGAAAAACACAGCTACAAGCTCACACAAGTGCAGATCATAACAATTAAATTTGAAGAAAGGCGCTGATCAAAACTTAACAATCAATCTTAATTTCATTTTTAGCTACAGCAAAAAATTAGAAGCGGAAAACAATAGGCTTGATTGACATCAAAATAAACCACTAAGTATAGCAACAATAATTGAAATGCCATGCAAAAAGTAAAAAATAGTAATTTGAATTGCAACAGTTTCAGAACAAATAATATAATTGTAACCACTAAATCCCTCAAATCAATGTGCAATAGAGCAAGAATCTAAAACATTCTACCATGCCAGATCAAATATTTGTATTTTAAACGCACCAATTAGGTCCAACGATTATGGAAAAGTCGTTGTGCTCTTAAGCCTCGAAATGTCAACAGGCAGCTGATTCCAAAAGAAATATTTTAAAGATTAATTTCCTTTGTTCCTGACTGTCCAGAAAAGCTACAAATCACACTCTTTTATGTAAAACAGTTGTTAAAAACAGATACAATGGTTGCACACGTACAATAAAATCACAAATCAAACAATACATTAGTGTAAAACACACAGTCATTTTGCAAAAGTTTATCTGGATTGTTCCGTGTACTTTTGTCATAGTTCAGAAAGTATCGGCTCGGATAGGGAACTGCATATATATTGGGGAGGAAGACTTTTTTTTTTGGGGGGGGGGGCGTATAGCAATTTTACGAAGATCTAATGTACCCTCGTGTTGTTTTTTTCAATGGTAAGAGGAAGGGGTAGGGGGTCGTTAGGGGCGGCGTTAGAAAACACAGGACGCTCACAGCATGCGGCTGGGTGTATCGCAGACTCACCTGTGGTGCTAGCTGCAGCGGCTGGCTGCCGCCCGCCCCGCCCTCCTGCTCTTGCAGGTGCGCCACCAGCGCGGTGATGTGGTCGAGCAGCTCTCGGTTGTGCCCAAGCAGCTGGTGGGTCCGTGCCTGCAAAGGATTCGTACAGTTACCCATTATGCTTCATCATCACAGGCAAATTCATTCTAAAAAACAAAATATTAGAAAGTGGAAAATGAAAACAATATGTGCACCAACCTGGGCCTCCATTCTGGCGGCCTTCTCGGCTGCCAGCTGATCCCGCAACAGGTTGACCTGCGCCATGGCGGCCTGCGTTTGCTGCACCTGCTGCTCCAGCTGCTCCCGCAGCAGCTGGACCTCGTGGTGCAGCAGCGAGCCGCCGCCCAGGCTGCCCGCCGACGGCTCCCGGTCCCGATCCCGCTCCCCTCTATCCCTGTCGCCGTCCCGGTCCACCTCGTCGGGCAGCGGCAAACCGTTCATGTCCTTGCGGTTCACCTGGAGCAGGCACGTCAAAGAAAGACATTAGCAAAATATGTTAAGGAAAAAGAAGAGCAAAGGGGGCATTTTTTCTTCTGGTAGACTCAGTCTTGGGGACTGCTTAAAATGCGTTTTAGGATGGCCTGAATTGACTTTTCTTACCTGTGGTGACCGCGGCCGCTGTAGATCCAGCCTCAGCCCTCTCGGGGGTGGCGACCGGGGTGAGTCGTCGTACGAGCCCGAGTCCTGCACCGAGTCCTCTAGACCATCTACGCTGAGCTGAGTAGACAGCGCGCCTAGAAAGAGAGGACACGAGAACAATTTTATTATAAAACAACACTTCCACTCAACACGATAAATATGAAGTGTGGCGGTATATCCCGGATGTAAAGATCCGCACTCAGTACTATAGTCGAAAACTGTAGTTAAACTGTAGTTAAACTGAAGTTTAATTGTAGGTTTCTATAGTTTAACTGCATTTTTTTCGGACGTAGGGCCACAAAGCGGGCAAAACTGCAGATTAACTACAGTTTAACTGCTATGATGAAATTACTAGAGTTCTGACTGCAGTTCGTCTTCAGATCCTTCCACCCGGGAACCGCGACGTCAGAGGCGGTATTTTAAAGCGAATAAAAAGTAGTGTGAGGACATCTTGTTCGCGACAAGAGTTTGCTTCGTTGGGGGGAGAGAGGGGGGGGCACTATTGTTTTGTCGCACCAGCCAGCCGCGCTGCCCAGCGGGCGACTCATGCTTGTTACATATCCATTTCTCAAGGTCATGTCGCCGGCAGGCACGCGCACCACCGCTAAAGCCCCTCAAACAACACGCTTAAATCAATTTCAGTTTTGAATGTTTTGTCTTTCGTTTCTTTTTGCAAATTCGTGTACACATTTTAACGTGCCATGTATAATAGACCCCATCCCCCTCCCTCCTGGCGTTGCGGGTCGGCGGGGTGCCGTGGAAGAGGCCGCGGAGCGGGTCGTCTTGACGTCATTGTCTAACGGGCAGGCAGCCCATGACCCTCCCAGCTGACGCAACCCCTCACTGTTGCATCACCGCTGCTGCTACTGCTGCTGCTCTGGGGTCTCTTTTCTTCTCTTTTTTTCGAAGGGATCTTTTTTTTTTTTTTTTTTTTTTTTTTTTTTTGAGTGCACAACGACGTTTGCCATTCTCATGCGACAAGGCTTTTATAATGGGGAAGACACGACGAGGAAGTGCTGAGGCAGTGGGCCTGCCCCCCGTCCCGCCTCACCACGCTACGCTACGCGCCCACAACAAACCTCACGCCACCCTGCGATTCTTTTTCCGTCGGCTCGGGCTGAGTGATTATACCCCCGGCAGCAGCATTGGCAGAAGGCGCTACCTTACGCTACGGCGCGGCGTGGTTGGTGGACGCGTGTGAAGCGATAATAACCACGCTTTTCAAGAAAACGGCAGTGAGAAAATCACTGTTTAAGGCAAGGTCATTAAAAAAAATGAAATGAAGAAGGGGCGTATTAAAATGTTGATCAAGATGCCGGAAGTGATGTCATTATTCCGAATTTTCTCAAGGCACTAAAATGCACGTTTGATGATGCCATGCCGAACACGCCGAGCCTCCGCTACATCAAAGCAAAGGCAACCCCTGCTTGCGTCCCTTTTTCCGCCGCCGTCGCCGCCGCCGCCGCTCAGCAAGCAGCGGTCGCGGCCGTCACGCCGCTGGGGCTAAACGTCACAAGTCGCGACGTCACACGCCGTCGCACTGTGACACGAGCTAAATTACGCGCCCGCAGTAGAAAGAGCTGCTGCTGCCGCCGCCTGAGAGACGCGGCGCCCGCTGCCAAGACACGGTATTATACCGAGAGAGTTTTATCCAAGCCGACGACCAGACCGGGACGTCGCGCGACTAGCAGTAGACGGTGGTGGTGGTGGTGGTGGTGGTGGTGGTGGTGGTGGTGGTTGTGGTTGTGGTGGTGGTGGTGGTGGTGGTGGTGGCGGTGGTGCGAGGAGAAAAATAATAAAGAAAAGCACGTAATGAAGTGATTACAGCTTCATGAGAGAGCCAGCCAACTGAAACTGAAGGGCAGACAACCCCCCACCACCTTTCCCCTTGCCCCTTGCGCACTCACTAAAACATCGACGATGCTCATAACATCGTCGTGTTGCAATGTCGTCAAAAAAGAAACTGTGGCGCCTTTTCTGGTTTTCCTCTCGGAAATAAAATATCCCAACGGGTGGTGTTTTGCATCACTCTCACTCTCGGAGGCCAATACACTTATATCATAGACCTTTTAGTCGGCAGACAGGTCAAAGGTTGGGGATGGGGGCTTCCGAGGGGGCTTCTGGCTCATAACTATGAGTGGTAGCTAGTGGATGCAACATCGATGCGAATGGGGGGAAGGAGAGTTGGTGCGAAAGGGAGAGGCAGAGTGGGCGCATAAATTTAGTCTGAAAATGAGGGGCAGAAGTGGCACGTGAGGGTGGACACTATTTCTCTCTGCAATATTGCAATACCGCTGTAGACGAAAAATAAACCAATAATAAAAATGGATTGTCCACCCCACATACGCCGATCATGCTGCCCTTCCTCCAGTTATTGTGCGGCGCGGGAGAATGAGGGGGGGGGGGGAGTGGGCGAGCGCCAGTAGACGCGAGCGTGGGCAGGCTCCCTGTTCACGCCTGTTGGGCGGGCGGCTTACCCCGCGGCTCTCCCTCCAGTACAACGGGAGAGTGAGTGCGGGAGAGCGCCTGCAGGCGCGAGCGTAGGCAGGCCCGCCGCACAAGCCTGTTGGGCCGGTGGCCTACCCCGCGGCTCGCAGGCGCTCTCCAGCAGCCTCCTATGTGGGGGGAAGCGGCGACTCGCGACGGGACGCGCACCCCGCCCTAGGACTTGCAGGGCAGCCTGCGCAACCGACCGCCTGGCAGGCTGCCCGCCGCTCGGAGCACGAACCCGCGCAGCAGCTATCGTTCTCAACCCTCCCTTCCCTTCTTTCTCTCTCACTTCAATGCATCTCAAGCCAACATTAAATTTACACGAACACCAGAACTATATTTTGTTTCCTCAAGTGGTGATGAGGATAAATAAAGGCACATAAGGAATGACACGATGTGCATGATTAAAGATAATTATGATAATTATACAGTCATTAATGAGTTATACTCAATTAAGCTAGCTGGTGCTAATGATTGGATCCGTGTAGGTTGAGCGGTATAAGTGTACTATTCTGTCAC
>NW_026267228.1:437538-438468 GCF_000697945.3 Frankliniella occidentalis
CCCCCCGAGCAATTGTGGGGGCTCTGGCCTAGCCAGCTCTGTGTCTGACGCGCAGGGCGCGTTTGTCTGCAGACCCCCCCTCCCCCCTCATCTTCGTCTCCCCACATACTATGGCTTGGGCTGCTGCCGAGGGAACGACTTTTATTACACCAACACACACACGCGCGGGCGCGCGCGCTCACATGCACACACACAGAGCGCACGCGTTGACGTCAGAGGGAGAGAGACAGGGGCACCCCTCACTCTTTCTTTCTCTCTCGCCCCTTTGTCCCAACGACGCGGTGGTGCGCTGCTGCTGGCCCGGCTGACCGAAACGCCTGCTCCATAAGCATTTCAACACTTGCACCGTAGTTTTGTGTCGGTGTGTGCAGGTGTGTGTGTGAAATGCCCACCACATTTTCATTTTTTTGATTGCGCTGCTAAAACGACTATTAATGCCTTACCTTTCCTTGTCGTCTTGTCCGAGGCGCCCTCCGAGTCCCGCTCGCTGTGGTCGTCCCGGGCGGGGCTGCCCGGCCCGATCGACAGCTTGTGACACACTTCGAAGGCCTGCCCCACCGTCCGCACCACCCGCATCGCCTGGTTCTGAAATCACACACAAGCAACAAAGAAATATAGAATTTGTTTCTGCACAAAAATCCATCTCCACTAAGCACACAGGGCGAAAGGAAAAGTACAAAAGAAAGAGTTTTGTTTGCCACGCCGTGCCACAATCTAGGTGAAAAAGGTGACAACACTAGCACCACACCTAAAAGACTGCTCTCTTGGATCAAGCCTGTACATTGTGAAAACTAGTCGTAAATTGACGGGAACATTATCAATACGTGTCGTGAAATTACAATTTGGAAGTGTAAATCTACAAGTGTCCTTTATCGACTTAGTATTGATCGAAACGCAAAATGGTTTGTCGCAAATTTACATCATATTTTA
>NW_026267228.1:444998-448784 GCF_000697945.3 Frankliniella occidentalis
GCAGCTGCTCCGTTTACACGTGACAAGGCGCAAGTTGCACCCATGTGAAGCGCTGATAAAAAGAGCCGCCCCGGTGCAGGCAGCAGGCGACCCACACGGCTGTCTCCCGGTTCAGCAGACTGATTCCGCATCGCGTTGAGGGGGGGTTGCACGGGGACGGGAGGACTCATCCATACGAGTGCGACAGAGACAGTGATTGCTTCCCTCTCTGTCGCACTCGTGAGGATGAGTCCTCCCGTCCCCGTGCAACCCCCCCTCAACGCGATGCGGAATCAGTCTGCATGGTGTCTCCCAGGTATTCGAACAGGAGAGAGCCTGCGACCTCTGACTGTTAGGAGAGAGAGGGAGAGTGAGAGAGGGGGGGAGAGGGGGGGAGGGAAACAGGGAGAGGGCGGGGAAGAGGGGGGGAGAGGGGGGGAGAGGGGGAGAGGCAGACAGAGAGGCGGCGCTGACAGCTTTTACGCCCTGGAGGCGGTGGCAGGTCGCGCCGCGCCCCGTCAGCTCGCTCACTCAGCGCGCGCCCATCCCGCAGGTGGGTCTGACGGGGCCACCCCGGGCCGGGCTGGCTGGGCTTGGCCGCTTCCGCGGAATCGCGATGGCTGGCGATATTCTCCCCCGCGGGAGCTTAGAGCGGCACCATGCAGCACCCTCCGCCCGCCAGACGATGTGCGCCTGGCCCCGGCCCGGCCTGCCTGCCGTGAGGTGCGGTTCCCAGAAGCTGTCCGAGCTCCTAGAGCACCATCACGTCCCCAGCGCCGATGCTCGCTCATCCGCAGAGCCGCCTGCCACTGCTGCTGCTATTACTGCCTCATCGTTATTTATTTCCGGTCGTCGAATCGGAATAAGGCAGAGTCATAGAAACGCAGCAGAAGCCACTCTGTTGTCTGGTTCCCGAGAAAGCAGGAGCAGCAGTCAGCATATTGCTCAGCACATCACTTTTCCGACAAACAGCTTCGTGCTGGCGAGCTCTGTTCTACGCCCCCTGAAGGTACAAATATTGCACGCCTTTTGACAAAAAAAAAGGGTCTTTAAATTGTTAACATAAAAATCGAGCCAAAAAGTAATTTATGCGAAAAAAAATTGGGCCCTTTTAGCAGTAGACGCAGTGGTGGCCGCTTTGCCGATCCCCCCTAAAAGCTTAACGCCCCCGACGCTCATCGCCGCTGTCGGAAAAGAGAAGCCTCCTCTTTGCTCGCGTACACAAACACCCGCAAACCGCTCTCTAGGACGACAACACTGGCAACGCTGCCGGGGCCAAAAAAACTAGAGAAAATAATAAAAGGGGGAAAAGGAACAAAAAATTTGAATTGGTCCGAATCATTTGTACCCAGGGTTTTCTAGTGCCCTCGACAACGGCAGTGGCCACCACTGCGCCGCCACTCGGCGAGAGAATGAGTTGGCAGTAAATCTGCCAGAGCATGGCGTGCGGTGTACAGACACAAAGTAACCCCCTCCCCCCTTCCCCTTACCAAAAAAATGTTTAAAAAAATGCTCAAGATTCCCAAAACAATATAGGGCCAAGTATATTTCACTGGGCGGGATAGCACGGGGAACAGCGCCTCGCTATCTTCGCGGTCAGAATAAAACAACGGCAGTCAGCTGATGCCTGAGAGCGATGGGAGCAGCCTGACGTCACCGATTGTCAGCGAGCCGCCGCGCCACGCCACGCCGCGTCACAACATGAGGAGAGAGGCACCGCCGTCCCTCTCTTTGTCCGTCTCTCCCCGTCTCTCTTTCTCACGCATTCACTCTTCCCCTTTGTCTCTCTCCTTTCCATTCTCTCCTCTCTCTCTCTGAGGTCCCTAAGAATAGCCCGCCGCCCCGCCCGCCATCCTTGTCGATATAAATACTGGGCGAGCACCTCCGCCGACACGACTGCAGCAACAAGGAACCAGCACCGGCGGGCAGAGACAGAAAGGAAGAGAGAGAGAGAGAGAGAGAGAGAGAGAGAGAGAGAGAAGGGGGGGGGGGGAGAGGATAGGGGGTATCTCGCGTTTTGCGCTCAATGCACTGAGACGGGTTTATATTGACTCCGACCCTCAACCCGCCGCACACACCCCAAGGCCCCCTCCCCGCCTCTCTCGTTCTGCATCTTCCGTCCGCAGTCGGCAAACAGCGTATGTCTGGTGCTCTCTTTCTTTCTCGCTCTCTCACCCGCGGATGAACCGAGCGGGAACATAAAGGACTTGGGCTGCGGCGAGCGAGCGCGCGGTAGGGACGAACAGCAATAAAAAAGGAGACGGAAAAGAAAAATCCTCGTCGTGTTTCGCGCGCAGCCGCCATGCACCTGTGCTGGTCCGTCACGAGCTGCGCGCCGTCATCCTGCATTCGGTCAGCAGCGGTGCATGAAGACGTCACCGCGACACGGCGCGAGAGGGAACGAATTGATGACGTCATAAACCGACCCGGACACACAGTCGCATGGCAAAGTATATATCCTATTTAGTGTTTGACGGGGTGAGCTAAAAGAAGCTACGTAAGCAAAACCACTTTTTCAAAAAAAATTGAAATAAAAGAAATTTTTGAAGGCGGTCGAAGGGGAGGGCACGATCTCGTTCAAGTTTTAAGAGTCTATATCCTGGTCACGTTCACGTCGCGTATAGTGGACCGCGTACACACTGGGAAATGTATTAAGCCACGTGTCGTACTCAAAGTGTTAAGACATTATTGGGCAATAATGCGCAAATTTATAGACCATAATACACGCCCCCCTCTCCCCTCCCTTCCCACTCTTCGTCACAGACGCACACACACACACACACACACACACACACACACACAGCCGGCGTGGTGCGGGACTTCCCAACCCATGGCGCCCCCTGTCGCCGCCACCAGCGCGCAGCCCCACAGCAGCCCCGACATGTATTTCTGGCCGCCCCCCGAGCAGGACTGTGATGCCGCTACCCCACGCTGACGTCCACACCAGCGAGGGGTAGCGCCTCGAACGCACGCACATATACACACACCCATATACACTCACACACACACACTTGAACTCAGCTTTCTAGCAGTACTTGTCTTGTCCACCCCCACTCTCGCCCCGCAGGCCACAGACCCGAGCGGAATGCTTATTTCGTAAGCGAGGGAGGAAAGTCGGAGGAAGGGAGGAGGAGGAGTAGAGGGGTCTAGTGGGTCATGAGTCAGCCAAGTCCATCTATCAGTCTATGGGCGACGGCAGCTCAGCGCTGGCGGGGTGAAGGGCGAGGGTTCCATGAGGCCGGCCCTAATAGCCGTGGAGAAACTGCGATAAACAATGCACTAAGGATCTCTCGCGGGGCTGGGAGCGGGGCGCAGAGAGGAAGGTGCGATAGGCGTGAGGGAGAGGAGAGGGCGCATTTCCTGTGTTCGTCTAGCTGCCGCACTCCTCCCTTCCCTCCATGCCCCTACCCCCTCGATCCTGCATCTCTCAACACAAAATCGCTGTAGAAAATACGCAGGCAAACGGTATTGCCATATTAAAAGATTATGCACATATAAATTCTACCAAGTATTCGTGGAACGTTCATGTATTTTGCCTGCATTTCGTGCCTTACAATCGGTGGAGCAGGGCTCTTCTGTGTGTCAGGAACCTCTAACTCGTCAGTCATTCATTGTTGTATACGTTTGCATGGCACTCACCTTTTTGTTGGACTTGAAGACGTTGCAGCGGAAGACGTTGCTCGCGCCGTCCCGCGCGATGTAGCTGAAGATCTTGAGGTCTTGCGAGTCGTGCGACACGTAGAATATTCTGAAACAGAAAAAAAGTGTTTTCTAATGGCTACTTGATTGGAGTAGTATACACCGACA
>NW_026267228.1:448834-455990 GCF_000697945.3 Frankliniella occidentalis
AATGGTGTGAGACTCGTTGTGCCTCACACACAATGGTGTGAGACTCGTTGTGCCTCACACCAAATGGAGTGATACTTTCTCATACCAAATGGTATGAGGCACAGAGGGTCTCACACCATTTGGTGTGAGGTATGTTTGCCTCACACCGTTTGGTGTGAGGTATTTTGCCTAACACCATTTGGTGTTAGACTGTCTCACACCCGAGTTTCCAGAGTATTTGCAAGAAACATCGCAAAATGCACTAATTTTGACTACAAAGAAATGTCGCGATTTCACAGTTGCTTAGTACCGTGAAAGTGTTGGGAAAACACAAAATATTTTTAACAGTGTACGAGGATACTTTACAGAGTGCATGGACTCAAATTTAACGTATTTTGTAAACTTTTTTTTTCTGTCTGTCTCACAATCTCTCCAACTCTTGCACTCTTTTTCATTAGCTCTCCTACACGCGGACGATGAAAATACGGTGTGAAGGCTGAGGTCGCCGAAAGAGGAGGGGGGTGGGGGGCAGTGCAGGGATTTGATTTGATTTGATTTGATTTGATTTATTGTAAACTTTGGTACAAAAGGACTAAAAAGTCCAACGAGAGTACCATTAGTACATCTCAAGGTTTAAATCACAGTCCAAATTACATTTCATGAGTTATGCAGCGCTAGTGCGAATAATTACAAGGTTATAATGAGATTTTGTAACAGTATAACTTAAGCTATGCCGTGTTGTAAACTTAACAGATGTGTTTTTAGTTTTACTTTGAAGGGTGGAAGCTTGTTACAAGTATGTGGGAGGGAGAGAGAGAGAGAGAGCGCGTGAGAGAGAGCGAGAGTGTGTGCCGTGGAGAGCTCTCTATTCCAGGATAAGACGACAGGCGAGGAGAAGCGACCTACCTCACTTCCCGCGCTTCGCAATGTGTCTAGCTGGTCTAGCTCGTTCCGTCCACATTAGCTTCTCACTCGCTCTCGCTCTGATGCGGCGCGAATAGTTGTTTTCAAATAAACATTTCGATACTCTCTCCCCGCCGCGACAGACAGCGGTGACGCCGCCGCCTCTTCAGGCTGTCACCACATCTCTCTCTCTCTCTCTCTCTCTCTCTCTCTCTCTCTCTCTCTCTCTCTCTCTCTGTACAACACCACGCCGCTCTTGCTCGATACGGACCAGTGGCCGCATGTGAGTTCGGCACCTTGGCGCCCGGCGCGATACAGTAGGGCCGGGGCGGCAGGCTGGCGTCGTTGGGACGGGCCAGGGAAACAAGCCCGGCTACTGCGCTGTCGTTCTACCCTAGAGAATGTGTTTATTACACCCGTGTTGATGATTTTCGAAAAATATGTCTCGCGGCGCCTGCGTGACAGGAGCCGACTCAGCGGATAGCAAAGTCTCAGATGGAGAAATTAAAAATGAAGTCATACGGGACGGGACAACACCTCCGATGCTTGAGAAGGAAAAAAAATATTGTTGTCAGCATTTCATCTTGCACACAGAGCGCAATGTCTGAATTGTTGAGGAAAAGGGGAAAACATATTTGATGAAAAGCCAGACATTGATTAAATTCTTTCGAGAAATTATGACAATAATCCCAACATCAAAATCCAGGAAGTTTTCCTTTAACTATGGGAGTTCGTCAAAGTTTTCCCTTTTCTCGACCATCAGACATTGCTTTCACCGAGAGACGGACACGAGCCGCGCCACTGGCCACCGGCCACTAGCCTTGGCCGTCGCGGGTCAGTAACTCGTCACCGGCCTCTCAGATATGACGACGTCGTCAAAGATCACAAAAAGAGAAGCACCTCTGCAGAGCAACGCAGAAAAGTAGAGAGAGCGCCGGCAGTTAAAGCAGACGAAAATAAATAATACAAAACAGCTTTAGGCGCGACGGACCGCATGACGGCGGCGTGGCGTAGGGTTTCAATAACGACAACAGACTTTGGGGTAGTGGCGGTGGCGGAGGTGCTTCCTGGCATGGCGCGCCCCGGCGGGCTGGCGGTGTGTAGAGCCACATCACAAGACCTACGGGGCGGGGCAGGGGCGCCGACATTGAACTTGTCATCAAACGAGGCGGGGCGGCCTTGAGACACACACCGCAGACGTCACGAGCACACACGCGCACACACACACAAGGGAGAGTAATAAAAAAAGTACTAGTCACTACAATCGCGGCAGGTGCACGCGCCCACACTCACAGACAATTTCATTCCATTAGCACTCCACACTCTCTAGTAACATGCAATTTTATTTTACGAATGACATGATTTTGTTTCGTGTGTAGTCCGCACGCAAACCACTTAACAACTGCGAAAACATCCAGCGCACAACAGTGTGTGTTCTGTGCCAACGGAACAGTATTTTATAGTTAACCGATTTCGGGGGAAGCTTAGAGTCATATCACGAAAGTGGAAAGATAAATACAATAAAGACTAATTAAGAGGGGTGCACAGTGCGTCGAGTGTCAAATACAGCCTGTAAAAACTGATCCGAGCAACTAGTTTACACGGTGAAAAGCAATGTCTCATTTTTTGAGGAGAAAAGAAACTTTGAGGACCTCCCATCTATGAGAGAAACTCCCCAGATCTCGCCTAAGATTTCGAGGAAATCTCCTCAAAAAATGAGGAAAAATCCTACATTGCTTGAGGAGACTTTCTTGAAATCTGAAGAGCCTCAAACCAAGGGAGTTCCACAAAGTTTTCCCCTTTCCTTCAAAAAATGAGACATTGTTTTTACCACCATGTATGGCGCAAAACGAGAATACATAAAATACTTTTGAAACACACACACACACACACAAAGCACGGAAACTCATGCAAAGTATACGAGTATTGCTTCTCAGCGTGTCCCCTCGCCTTCCACCGCACACCCCCCGGCCCGCCCGGCCAGCCGGCGGCAAAACAAATCGACTCATCCTCACCACTGCGTTCGAAAGTGACAGCAAGTGAGTAGTGGTCGGGCGCTCACTCATCCCTCTACTCTGCCCCCTCTCCCGCGTTCCCTCCCTTCATGCATCTCTCTCTGCTCTCTCTGGCCTCTCTCACCTCACACACACACACACACCAACACACACTCGTCGCCATCCACTCAAGCACAAAGGTGGCGGCGGCCAGAGCGCCTCGGTCCCGCACGAAATAAATCACTGGGACGGATAAGATCGCCGTCATTGGGCTCCCGGGCCCCTCCCGGGGTCCCCGCAACCCCCGGGCGGGAATGAGTCAGCGAGGCATCAGGCGCAGTCCGGGGTGTCGTCGCCGACCTGTCGGGCCGCGCAGAATAAACAGGCCAGGAAGTGTTGTTCCCGCGTCGTGCGCGACAGAGAGGAGACGATGTATTTAGATGACGTTAGTAGTCTCTTTTTTTTCTTTTTACTTTCTGTTGGTGGGAAATACTACAAAGAACAGGATACGTAATTGTGCTTACTGCGCTTTGAAACCCATGTGCGTAAATGCCGTACACTTGTAAGTAGGCGTTTCATTCGCACAGTTAAACAAAGTAAGTGTGCAAGTTTTCCTCGAAATTTCGGACTCATTTTAGTCTCAGTTGTACGAATAGCATTCCACCCACACAAAAAGGAAGCGACACATTCTTCACACACAAGGATTAACCATCCCTTGAAATCAGAACTCGCCCTTGACAAAATATCGCACAGAGAGAACAAAGTTGAGCGTATTTTACAAGCACTTGTAAGGTGTGTGAAATTCCACCCTTGACCAGAACACTGCTCCTGGTTGTCCCGGGTGCGTCGCACTGCGCCGGGTAACGAACGGGTTAAGGTGCGAGGCCGCGCCCCACGCCGGCCGCAGCCAAGACCACCAGCCACAGCCACCTGCCTGGCCACTTACTTACTGCCTAATGGCCTTGACTCTTGCGCGGGTGGCGTAGCGTAGCGTGGCGGGACGGGACGCGACGCGGCGCGGCGGGGGCGCGCGGCATGGGGTTGTCTCACTACCAACGACCAGCCTTGGCTCCAATAAGGGGCGTGCCCTGCGAGGTCAAGTCGTTGTGTCGCGGTGAGGAGGAGTGTGGGCAGAAAGCAAAAGACGAGCACGTCTTACACTTGAGTCATTTCTCAAATCGCAGCAGCGGCAAGTAAGAAAGACGTAAAGCCCCCCCCCCCTCTCTCTCTCTCTCTCTCTCTCTCACACACACTCTCTCTCACGCACATAGACGCCACGAGCACCAATGCTGGTCTTGAAGATCGAGGAAGTGGCCCTTGAGGCAAAACAGGCGAAAGCAAACACAGTTCTGATGCAGAGCAGCCGTGTCAGTGGCGGGGGTCGGGGTCTGGTGGGCGTGGTAGGTTGCAGCGGAGCTTGCGGGGCTGTGACCTAGTGGGCTTGCAGAGGGCGCACCGGTAAAACCTTTACATGTCACCGTGCTCCGCTAGTTTATTTTATGAATCTTGCAAAACGACTGCACCCCCAATTAGACCTTTTGGGAGACAGCGCAGATTGCGTTTGTCTTACCCTTGCTGCTAGCCCACTCTTTGCATGACAACACCTAAAGAAGTTTAGAGCTATAAGCTATAGCAAACATCGTATTGTTACCTCCGGGACAACCATGAAAAACGGTTACAAAATTAACAATCATGCAGTTTATCAGTATCAGAACTCTGTAGTTCTCATGACCATTATGTTCCCTGAACCATCCTTCATGGAAGTTCCTGAAAGAACCGCAGTACGATGGTTGATACATTGAAACACGTACAACAAGGTCAAGGAAGGCGGGGAGGGGCAGAGAAGGGGATGGGCAGCGCGTCAATAAGTGAAAAGTTAGCGAGAGCAGGCAGCACTCAACATCATGCGAGCAGCAAGGCATCAGCTGTGAAGAAGGCGTCATCAGCTGATCGCAGGAAAGATCCGTCATCAGCTGATCACAGGGGAAGCGGTGGAATAGGGGAAGGGAGAGTGAGTTGCCCTCGGTAGAGGCCAAGATTAAAATTACGATCAGAAGCCAGAGCTCCACAAGCCCTCGAAGTACTATACGACCAGTTTGCGATCATCAGGCCCCCAACCTCCAAATATTCTACGACCACATTGCGGTCAAGTGACCTCCGAGTACTACACGACCACTTTGCGACCAACGTATGTAAGACTCCCACGTACTCTACGACCACTTTAAAGAGACCTCCGGATACTCTACGACCAACGGCCACGTTGTGATCAACAGGCCTCAAAGTACTGGACGGCCACTTTGCTATCAAGTGGCCTACCCCACGAACACATTGTGATGAGGAAGTCAAGAGCCCTTTGAGCAAGTACTACACTCACGACTGCTCAAGAGTAATAGACCATCACGTACTCTACGGCCACTTTGATATTAAGACAGACCTCCGCACCTCCGCGTGTATTCCACGATCAACGATCACCACCAGTTTGCGATGCAGGGAACAAACCTCGGCCGCGCGCGTCTCTGTTCTCGGGGGAGACTCCCGATCCGTCGCGGCGCCGGTGCAGTGCGGAGAGCGGGACGCGCAGCCCGCCGCGGGGGACGGGCCGGCCGCACAGCACGCGGCCGCACGCGGGTGCGCACTCACACTCACACATACACACTCACACGCACTCACATACACACGTCACGCACAAATAAACCCGCGGCCGATTTTAGCCGCCTTACAAACAGGCGCAGCCACTGCAACGTCCAGTTTTAGGCGAGGCCCTCCTCCCCCCTGATCCCATCTTCCCCAACCGTCCCATCCCTCCTCCTCCGACCCCCCCCCCCTTACAACCCTGCGTTGGTGCGGCGCCGCCGAACACGAAAGAGAGATCTCGCGCCACGCCTCGTTTTATACATTGACGCGTGGTTGGTTGAAGACCATAATCAAATGATGAAAAATTTTGACAAGATTCGTAAAGCGAGAGCAGAAAAGCAACAGATGTAGCGGCGGCGGCGGCGCCCCGGCTGTGTGCGTGCAGCAAGTAGTGCCGACGGAGCAGAGTCAGGGCGTCCGTCTCATTACGCGTGCCAGCGCATTTCTCATCCCAGTGATTGACACGTCTCGTCTGCAGCTGCTGCTGCAACAACGTATGGCGCCGCCGAGGGCAGCAGGGCGGCTGTTATGACAGCTCCACTAGTGGCGGCGGCACCCCAGCGCCCACACACTGCACTCTCTGTCACACACACACACACACACACACCTGCTGCACTGGGCGTGACGGCGATGGCCTTGACGCCCGCCCGCGCGATCGCTTCCCCCCCGAGCAGCAGCAGCGTCGCTTCTAATCCCACCTGAGAGAGCACGCCGCCACGCCCCGCCCCACCACGCCCGCAGGAGACGAGCCAAACACACACACACACCGTCGTGTGCGGGAGGAGCAGCAGGGAGCAGAGAAGCAGTGCAGCACATGACTAGCGGGCAGCAAACAGCGTCAGAACGCGTCCCCAACGCTTTTATGGGGCCATAATGTGCGCAACATCATAGGGGGATCAGTGCCGTGTCAGCCGCGTCGTCGTGAGACGCCGCCCTCGAGAAGAGTACCTGAAGAAAACCGTCCGTCCAGTCTGTCTGCCTGTCTGGTCTGGTCTGTTCCGTTTTGTCTTTCTGTTCAAGCCGTCCGCCACCCCGTCCACCTGCCGGTATCTGACGGTCTCCCAGCAGCTTTCTCTAATTACGACTAATCGCGAGGCGATCGCGGCGCGCCGTCACCGACGACAGAAGCGCGGGGCGCAGCAACAGGGGGTGTATTTCTGTTGTTGAAGGCTGACTGCTCCCCGTCGTCGCTGTCCTCCCTCCCTCCGCGGGTCAAAAAGAAACAACGGAGGGTATTGTCACGCAAGTGGGCGGCCTCCACCGAGGAAGGCTGTGGTATATTTCTTTATTAACGGACGAACAGATGGCCAGGCCGACGGGCCGACAGACTGGCGGTCGGTCTGGTCTGTGCGAGCTGCTGTCCACCCCCGCGAGGTTAGGCTGGCTGGCTGGCGCTTGGAAGCACAACATAACCCCATTCCCACCGGTGTCCTTAGCAAGGACGGTCTTGGGGACCCCGAGGGGGGAAAGGATGCCACAACAATAACAACGGCACACCAGCAGAAGCGACGCACACTGGGGCGTGCTCGGCACGAGACGACCTGCTCCTACCTCCAGGTCGAGGTCCTCCGTGCTGCTGCTGAGGCGAATGCTGCGGCAATCCTCGTCGTCCTGGTCGCCGCCGCCACCAGCCCCGCCCCCCGCCC
>NW_026267228.1:461370-464359 GCF_000697945.3 Frankliniella occidentalis
GTGAAGTGTTTAACACGTCGTTGAGCACGTCGAAAATTTCGTTTAATGCATTTAATGCTCAACTTTAGGGTTGGCCAATGGCGACGCACCTCTGGACACTTTAAAGGGTTCATTTACTATGGTGAACTCTTATAAATTATTCAAATTTCCAATCCAACATCCATACAGTTGAACGCTACCACATGTGCATGCCAGTTCTACACTTTTGTATATTCAGTGTTTAGATGTAAATAAAAAACAAATGCACGAAAGATAACAAACATCGTGCGGCATTACATCATCATTTTCGTTTCGGAAAGCGATTTGCCTTGCAGAGCCGTTACACGTCGCTGCTATCGGTCCCGCGCGTCCTCCGCGGCTCCTTCTTGGCAACGGTCTCTCGCACGGCGGTCCCTCCCCTGGCGGCGGCGGCGGCGGCGATGCCCGTAAATCTCGCACAACCGAACGGACATTAGCCGCCCCGCTACCGACGACCGTAACGTCATTTTCGATAAGATCATTTGCATTGGAAAACGGGGCTACCCGCGCCCGCCGCCGCGCTACACGGGGACGGCGGGGTCTGTACGGGACGGGCCCGGTACGGTACGGTCGCGTACGTGCGCCCGTCCCATTCCATGATAATTTAGTCCATGCGTCACGCTTCCATTAGAGGGGGGACTGGTCCGGACCCGGCCGGGCTGGGACGGCGAGAAGGTAACGGCGAGCTTCGTTCCACACCAACCATCCACGCGCGTATGGCCATGGGATGAAAAGAAAAATTGCCATTTACGCATTCGCCAACGTCGATAAGAGCGGGGAAATGGCGGGACTAATGACTGCCATTTTACTTTACATTTCTGTTTCCATGCTCATATTCGTATGCCGGCTTAAGTAGATAGATAGGTAGATAGATAGATAGACAGATAGATAGATAGATAGATAGATAGATAGATATTCTGAAGGCAAAGCAGAGATAAGGAGAAGACTTCTTTACAGGCAAACGGACCCCTTCCAGTGGTTGGGTGTGCGGGCTGGGGTGAGGGGTTGGGTCCGCCCCAAGCCCGAGAGGGTTCCCTCCCCCGGTGTCGTACTTGTCTGGCTGCGCCGAGGTCGACTCTCTGCAATCCGACTTCCCCCGCTCTCTCCTCTCGCTCATCCCTTCTTACACTCCAATCGCCTTAGACTCGCTACCCCACCGCTACCTTACTCTCACCCCCTACCCTCCACCTCACACACCGGTGGCCTCTCAGCTTACAGACACTCCCAACCGGCCCCCTAGTCATGCGAGCATTGACTGAACTTCTCAATCAAAATTTAATAAAATAAATAATAAACACTGGTATAAAATGTTTATCTTCTGTTTTTAAAAATTATAAGATAAAATTTATTTTTTAAAAGAAAGACTTGGTGAATGTTAAATTCCCATTATGGCTTGACTGGTGAAAGTGCGCTTGATTAGGAAACACTAGAAAAATAAATTTAGAAAAAGAAAAAAAAAATTAAAGCAGTTGCAGTTGCCGAGATATGGCGCGCCGAGACTGCGGCGGCCCCAGCAGAGCGCCTGGTGACGCGGCGGTAGGCAGGCCCGCCACACACGGGCGCACCACGGCGGCCCACCTCCCAGGCGCTCTCCTTGACGCGGGCTGACCTTTCCCTCCGCGAATCAAGAGCAGGGGAAGACAGAGAGAGCACATATTGGCCAGCGGCGCCCCCACACCGCTCGCACGCACACACACACACACACACACGCGCGGGAGAGAGAGAGAGAGAGAGAGAGAGAGAGAGAGACAAAAGCTTGCGGACAGAAATGAGTCCCGGTGAAAGCGAACAACACGGCGAGAGATAAGTTTGTTTCCGAAAGGCTTTGACGTGCCACGCCCCACCACGCCCCGCCACGCCAACGTCCCCAGAGGGGCAGCCGGACGACAGGACACACACACAGAGAACTGCAGAGTCGGTCGCCACTCTGGCGGAATGCGGTCGGCCGGCCGGCATACGGGTGGTAAGGGCGTGAGTGTGCTGTACCATACACTTCTGCGTGAACCCGGATAGGGTATAAGGTAAATTATTCACCGCTTCTGGCTGGCGAATGCGGTGACGCGAGGTGAGAGCACCCCAGGCTCGCTCCATTCCGTTTGGTCTCGTGGAGCGGCTTGCTGTTTTCTTTTCTTTTTTCGCCCGCTGTGTACTCTGAAAATTGACGCGGGCGGACTATGCGCGGTGTGTTTAGTTTGAGATAAAGTAAACACAGCGTCTCGCACGAAAGTGTTGTTTTCCGGACTGAGAGACAGTGTTTTTCGGGCTGAGGTCAGCAGGTGGCTTGGCGGGGCTTGGCGGGGCGTGGCGGAGCGTGGCGGGGCGTGGCGGGGCGTGGCGTGCCTGGAGTCAGGTCGCCGCGGCAGCCTGAGCGATGTCTGCGAATATTTCCCGGCGTCGAGTCGACGGGAAGACTCCCGCGGGGCTCGGGCTCGACGTACGCGGCCACTCCAGCCGTGCTAAGGGAGGGAGAGAGAGAGAGAGGGAGGGAGGGAGGGAGGGAGGGAGAGAGAGACCTTTTTCAGGACGCGTCCGCAAGCCATCGCTCGCTCTGACCCGAGAGAGGGTGGACCGACCCATCTGTTAACGCCAGGGGAGCAGCACGCTGGCCAACCACGCTACTACGCCACACGCCACGAAGTGTTGAAACTTTGCATTTTATGCCAGGAATTTAAAAAAAATCGACCTGCATCTATTCATAAGTTCCTCCTCTCTTTTATTGCTTCAAAGTTAAAAGAAATTTGACTATCGTGGTCGTAAAACAACATTTCCCCCATATAATTAATAGTCTCGCTTGGAGGGCCCAGGTGCCTCAAGGCCCGGCAGTAGATACGTTCATTTTCGCAAAAGTATTTAAATGTCGAGGGGGCGGGGTCCTATCTCGTTCTCTGTCCAAAAATAGGCATAAAAATATTTTTTTCAGATTTTTTGGACACAAGTAAAAGGTCGCGCCGGCCCGTCAAAGTTAACATGC
>NW_026267228.1:464409-465695 GCF_000697945.3 Frankliniella occidentalis
CCCGCCACCGCCACCCCCGAGGCCGTTGCTGCTGCGGTGGTCGCCGCTGGAGACGCATGAGCTGGAGCTGGAGGCGGAGGGTGTGCCGGCGCCGCCGCCCCCCGCGCCGCTCCCGGCGCCGGCCCCGGACTGGTCGGCGGCCTTGCGCGTCTTGCCTCGCCGCGACAGGCGCGAGGTGACGCCCTGCTTCATCTGCATGTAGTAGCCGAGGATCTCGGGCTCGCGGAACGACAGCTTCTTGCGCGGCCGGTCCGTCGGCGTGGGCGGCGGCTCCTCGCCCGCCCCGGGGGTCGTCGGCGGCCCCAGGGCACCGGGGCCCAGGGGCGGCGGCCGCAGCGCGGGGGGCCCCATGGGTCCGCGGCCCAGCGGGGCCAGCAGGCGCGCCGCCGTGGACCTCAGCGCGTGGCCCGGGCCGAGCCCGTCCAGCCACGAGGTGCCCTGGGGCACCCCCACGCCATGGGCCGTGCTCACCGCCACGGCGGAGTCGCTGTGCTCAGCTCCGGGGACCACGGCATGGACCGTGCGCGTGCGTGCGCGTGCGTGCCGCTCCGAGAGGGTGCCTTGGTTCGCCTCGCCCCCGACCCGGTCGACGCACCGCGCTAGACTGGGCCAGCCGGCCCCCGAGCACGCTCGGCCCGCCCCCCCCGTGGCTCGGCTCCCCGCTGGGTTGGCGCCCTGCCCCTCGCCGCGCCGCGCCACGCCAAGCCGTACGTGTCTTCATACGTGTGGCGCGGCTGCTGCTGATGCCACTGCTGTTGCCGCTGCCACCGCTGCTGCTGCTTGTTGCAAAGATTGCGCTAGGCAGCAGCGTCCTGCACAAAACGTGCTAGAAGTTTCAGCTGCGCGGGGGCTGGGCCTAGAGAGGTCGGCGCCCCTTTTAGCTGAACAAAGCAGCAACATGCATTGTGAAATATTTCCTACAACTCACAAAACGAACGCCCATTTCCTCTTGCACATACCGTTACGTTTCTATTATCTATGAACTGCTCGAGACCGTGGGCCACCGAAGGGTAGTTCATGGATGGTAAGATGCTGCGCATGAGCTATGAGCGTCCGCAAAACTCAAAATTTGTTTACTTGGTCAGAAGCAGAACACAAAAATTGACTTATTAATGCATTTACAGTAGTTTCTCGAACTACTTCAGTTTCATTTAGAAACGCGCAACGACTGGCTATCCCAAATTGCACCCAGAGAGAGAGAATGAGAGAGAGAATGAGAGAGAGAATGAGAGAGAGAATGAGAGAGAGAATGAGAGAGAGAATGAGAGAGAGAATGAGAGAGAGAA
>NW_026267228.1:477125-478578 GCF_000697945.3 Frankliniella occidentalis
AAATAGGCATAAAAATATTTTTTTCAGATTTTTTGGACACAAGTAAAAGGTCGCGCCGGCCCGTCAAAGTTAACATGCAAGTCTTATGGGACAAACGGCTAAAAAGTGTTTTTCGCCTTTTTCTCTTTCAGTTTCTATTATTTTCGAATTCTGATTGGAGAAATGGAATCTACGCGTAAAAACACGTCCGGTGACATACGGTACGGCATATTCGTCCCAATAGTTTTCGTGCTGTGCTACGCCGAAAGAGTCTAAAAAGGCTAAAATTTCCTTTATTTTAGAAAAAAGATATCTTTATTTTGAGTGCAACAACTCCGAGCGGCACATCGTCGGGCGCGTTTTTACGCGTAGATTCCATTTCTCCAAACAGAATTCAAGAAAAATTGAAACTGAAAGAGAAAAAGGCGAAAAACACTTTTTAGCCGTTTGTCCCATAAGACTTGCATGGTAACTTTGACAGGCCGGCGCGACCTTTTACTTGTGTCCAAAAAATCTGAAAAAAATATTTTTATGCCTATTTTTGGACAGAGAACGAGATAGGACCCCGCCCCCTCGACATTTAAATACATTTGCGAAAATGAACGTATCTAGCCCGGCAGTCCTTAACGCCCCAAGTTTCCCGCCGGGAAGCGGGCCCCCTTTTTAGCAAGCTCCGCACAAGGAAACCAACCAATGGCCGGGGGGAGGAGGGGGGGTCTCGTCTCGCCCCTCATCAAAATTAATAAACCAATTTCCGGGCCCTGCGTCGCGCGCCGGCGCCTATACCGGCGACTAAAACTTTTTAAACTGCTCCGCAGCTGCCGCGCTGTTTCTGTTGCCGTTGCCGGTGTGAGCGGGCGAGCGAGACGGCCATGCTATACGCGATTCCGACGGGTGTGCCGGCAGAACAGCAGGCCCCACTGCTCTGCCCCTACCCAACAGCGAGGGGGGAAATAATGTGTGAGCCGTGAAACTACCAACCTGTAGACGGGGTGGTGCATCAGGAGCAGTCCACTGTCATCCATCCACTGCTTTTTCTGCAACAACCAAAAGACGACGACTTGTTACATCTCATCAACAGTAATTTTCAAGCAAACCACAAACTTATTGATTTTCAAATTAAAGTAAATGTGCACCCTGGTGAAAAAAAGCACAAAAAAGAGTGACATAAAACTGCACTGCATTTTATGAAAAAATGGACTCACCTTTTTCTTTTTTCGTAACGACACTCGAACGCCGTCCACAGAGACCTCAAGAAGCACCTTTTTCTTCTTCACTCCTTTCGCTTTGAATTCGTACTGTGGAAAAAAATTAACAGGAAAAAAATTATAACAAAAACTCTTTCTTTAATATTCTCTTAGACAAATTTTCTGCATACACTTCCTTTCAGCCCCGTCCTAAGAGCAGCGCGCGGCACGCCCACCACAGCCAGCAGGCGGGTGTCCCGCACCCCGCATAATTTAATTTGCGAAAT
>NW_026267228.1:479048-479852 GCF_000697945.3 Frankliniella occidentalis
GCCTTTTTGATGAGCCCCCTCGCTCCGGCCAGGAGGGGCATCCCACCACCCTCCTGGGGCCAGCCTCGCCCTGAAAGCGCGACGCTCCGGCGCGGAGCTGACAGGGCGCGGTTTCTTTAAATTTAAGGGAATGAACTGAAAGACGCTCTTCCTTTCAGCCCCGTCCTAAGAGCAGCGCGCGGCACGCCCACCACAGCCAGCAGGCGGGTGTCCCGCACCCCGCATAATTTAATTTGCGAAATAATTATCCATCCGCCTATAAAGTGGTGAGAAGGCGACACCCGGGACCTGCCCTGCGGGGACCGCAGCCCCCGGCGGCGGCCGGCCGGCGCACAGTAGTCCGGCGCAGCAGGGACCGCCATCCGGCCCATCCGGCCGCCCGCCGGGGCCCCCCGGGACGTCATTAGGTTAGAATGCGACGTCCGCAAAGGAACGGGAGAAAAGGTAGGCGATGTCCTTCAAGCACCATGTTATGGGGAAACAGACCCGCTCTTCACTTCGGAAAGATCTCCTGCTGCGACTTATCATACCTTTCTCATTAAGGCGTTCCCACACGAAACACAATGATTGAAAGTCGGCGATGGGTCGCACAGCGAAAAATTACAACGTCAACATTTTTGGTTTATGCTTATGTTCCAAATGTTGACTCTCATTAGATGCCAAAACACTACTAAGCTGCACCTGCTTCTGCTAAAGTCCCAGCCCCCTCTCCGTCCCTCTGAGAGTCTTAAGGCAGCGCTCTGCTCTCATCGTCTTCTTCCACCGCTCTCGCGAGGTTGGAGTGTCAATTTCGAATCCCATCCT
>NW_026267228.1:479902-486444 GCF_000697945.3 Frankliniella occidentalis
GGGGAGATGAGAGGAAGACCCGCAGCAGCCAATGCGCCACCGTGTGTGATTACGCCCTCCCCCCCATTTCAGCAATGTGCCAAAAGGGAGCGGAGCGCCATGCGAACACCAATCGAGAAGTTTTATTAGACATGACAACACCCCCACTTTTGCCCCCTGCCGCCAATCCCGCTGCTCCCCCCGGTCCAAATCTCCACTTGTCGCCTCTTGCCTGGAAGCCGTTTGGAACTGCACCCCCCCTCGCCCTCTCTCTCTCTCTCTCTTCAGCAAGCACTTCATTTCGGATTTTAATCTCCCTGGCTAAAGGCCCCTGAGGACCCCTGCAGGACTCGGGAGGGACGTGCCAATAGCACACCGCCCGCCGCTCCAATTAGGCGGCAGGAATCTCGAGTGTCTCTCCGACCCGATCTGGCCGCGAAATAAGTCGTTTAAAACGGCGCGAAAGTAGGAGAAAGACGCCCTCTGCCCCCCGAATTATATTGATTCACGAGTAATCAACTGGGGGTAAAAAAAAAAATAGGAATAAGAAACTGAAGTGCACCGGTAAAAGCGCACAGAAACCTGCAGCTCTTTGAGTCGAGGTGAATATTCACTGTTGCAGTGAATAGCAGTGAGAGCTCGAGTGTCGATTTGCAATTTAAGCTAAGATTTAGCGCTTCCCCCCAAAATACCATGTAGTACCATCCATGGTGCTAAGTTCAACTTTTTTGCTTTCCAGCGGTTTTCGTACGGTGCGCCATTGGGATGCGCCCTCACTGGGAAAATGCCTGTGGAGAATCCTGCCTATTGAAACAGTTGTTTTTTAGAACTATCCTGCTCAAGCAAGCAGCGTTACACAAACGAATGCTCGAAATGCGCCTTCCCTCGACAAAAATGATGTGAAACTTACTCGGATTCTTCTCATGGCGGCGACGATCTCCACTCTACTTGACGGCCTAGGAACGTCCATGCTGCCAATGTACTGCAACAGAAGAAAATAAACACAAATCAATATAATGCCATCCGATTGACAACATCGCATTGGACAACGTAAGTCTTTATTCGGTCTTTATTTTTCTTTCGATGCGTAACTGGAGCCTCTTGTCACTAGAGAATCAAAAGACCCGAACAGTTGGTCAGCCGCATGTGTTTGACACCCGATACACAAGTAGCTAGCAGCGCAGCTGCTACCTTCCTAGATCGACAACCACAAGTAATCCAGACACGAACACGCACATATGCCTTTCCAAAGTGCTACAAGCTACACACTCAATTGTTGTAAACTTTATTTTTCGCAGCTAACAAAAAAATTCTTTTTTAAAAATGCTTATTTTTATTGTACACAATTATGAACACTTGTTCAATAACTGTTGTAATTAAACTGTTCATATTTCCGTAATGTGTGTCCATAATTGCGTGTTAAAAACACTGATAAACTAAGTGTTCAACTGCTCAACACTTGGAAGTGTGGAACTGCAAGTTGAATACTTGCAAGTGTCTAACTCTGTAGTCGTACACTTGCAAGTGCACACCTACCGAGTTGCACACTTGCAAGTATTTAACCTTCAGTTGCACACTTAGAAGTGTTGAGCAGTTGAACACTTAGTTTACCAGTGAATAAGCCTGTGCAATAAGGCTAATTCAAATTGTTTTTAGAATGCATCGGACGCAAGACAACAAACTTTTTGGCGGCATTAAGTTTGTAGAGGATAGGTCAAAAGTCAGGGCTGACTAGATACCTTTCTCTCAGTCTGAGGTGGTGACGAGAGTCACAGAGGGAGGGAGAGAGAGAGAGATGTGAAGCTCTGCCTGACCGAGGGAGGCGCAGGAAGGCAAAAGAGGGGGCAGGAAGAAGTAAAAGGGCTCTCCGGTACTCATGCCTTTTTGATGAGCCCCCTCGCTCCGGCCAGGAGGGGCATCCCACCACCCTCCTGGGGCCAGCCTCGCCCTGAAAGCGCGACGCTCCGGCGCGGAGCTGACAGGGCGCGGTTTCTTTAAATTTAAGGGAATGAACTGAAAGACGCTACTTATGTCGGGGGCTGAGCTCGAGGTTGCGCTGTGGCGGGCGCGGCCGGGCCACCGGGGGGACCGGGGAAGTTCATTTAGTATAAACGAGAACCCACGCGCCTCCTGCACTGAAAGAGATAAAATTACAAATAGTAACATATTTCTGACACAGAAAATAGCTACGCAGCCAATGGCAAATTTCTTCTGTATATCGCGCGGCGGCGCACCCTTCGAGCATCGAGTTTAAAATCACTTCTGAGACAGACTTATGTAAGTCCCGCGACGAGGTGAAGGAGGCGGGTAGAGGTTAGAGAGGGGGGGGGGCGGGAGAAAAGAAGGGGGCGACGAGTGACCAAGTTGACGAGGGCCCTTCTCCGCGGCGGGGCAGAGCTCTCCCGAGAATACGGAATGCCATGGGTGCTGATGCAAAAGTTGACGGCAGCAGCAAAAGTTTCGTAATAAATTGAGGCTGCCCTTAGCTGGGGGGCGCATTCCGCGCTGCTCTAAATGCCATAGAACCCCCTTTTTTCTTTTCAACAAAAAAACACACACACAAGAAAAGAACAAAAGTATTTATTTTGGTAAAATAAATAATTATTTGGACTAGTCAAGAAATCTGCCATCTCGTCGACAGTGTGACCAACATGCTCAGGTTACGGCCGCGGGGCTGCTCTGCTAATGCAATTACTGGGGAGGCGGCGCTGACGCGGAGGCTTACGGGACGGAGCGCCAAAGGGCTAAAGGCTGCGTGTGCCCTTCTCATTTTTATTTTTCTTCTTTTGCTGTAGTCGTCCGCTTGTATAGGGTTTTAGGAAAGAAACGAGGTAAGCTGCCTTGTGAAAGGGAAGGACACGTCGTACATTGCGCACGCCGGCAGCACGCCGCGCACACGCTTCGCAAATCAGAAGCGACACGGCATTGGGTTTAGGAAGGACGGCAACGCATTACCATACCTAAAGTGGCGACAAAGTGAAACGTAATTGCGGGGGAATCTACTTTCCGCGCGAGTGCGAGGACTGCCCGCCATCACCCTCAATGCATCCGTATTTGGATGCAAATTTACAATGCTATATACAATTTCCGTTTGCCACAGAGCACGCAGAGAGGGTAAGAGGCCAACTGGGATTTTTGTAAACATTAAATTGACAAAATTTATATTTTTGAATTTACAAAGTTATTTGTCACAGTGTTGGTAAGCTTAAGTTACCTTAAAACTGTGCCGATTCATGGGCGTCGTTTACTTTTATTCACACGTTTACTTTTTCATTCACGACTGTTTTACTTTCAGAAGCATGAGCCGCAGCGCACACGGAAATAACGGCGCAGCTTGATAAAGAAAAGGTTGGCGGCCTGGCGCGAATACATTGGGGGAGCTCATTAAAACGGTTTCAAAAAAGAAGAGGAAAAATCGCATGAGGGGCGCATTCATGCTGGAAAAAAATAAGGGAACAGAGCAGCGCGCGACCTGGGAGCCAATTAATTAAGTCTGGTGATCCATTTCAGCAATGTGCCAAAAGGGAGCGGAGCGCCATGCGAACACCAATCGAGAAGTTTTATTAGACATGACAACACCATGATGAATAAAAAGAGGCCAAAAGAACATGTAACCACCGATTTTAAAGAAACAAGTAAATTGTTGATTGGCAACTCATGGAACAGCCGCACATGCAGCGAGAATCTGCTAGTTTCAAGCAAAACCGATAGCCGGACGGTTTAATAAACATCGAGGAGCATTATCGGATAGTCGGAATAGAGTTCAGAAATTGAGATTGCTAGACCGTGAATCGAAAGGGTAAAGTCAGGAAGCGTGGTCGCCTGCGAATGCGTGTGTGTGGGCGCACGCGCGCTCGAGCGGGTGTGTGTGTGTGTGTAAGAGAGAGAGGGGGGGGGGAGGAGGGAGACGACGCCAAACTTCCTAGATGAATGCGCAGGCCAAGGCACTGCACAGGCACAGAACTTTGCTGCTAACCGGTCCGGAATGAGAATGTAAAACACGCCAGATAATAACATGCTTCTCTGGGCTAATGTGCATGTGTGTGGGTGACGTGGGGGAGGGAGGACGGTTCCAAAGCTTTCCAGGGCCTGCGAATAAGATAGCCAACCAGCAGCAGCCTGCTCCCCTTCACTCGAGAGTGATGTAAATTGCATTGAAGGGCCCTTTAGCTGGCGTCACGTCACCTCGTGATGGCGCCCCGCCCCACTGCGCCCCGCCCCGCCACGATGGCCGCAGGAGCACTTACGGTCACTCAGAGTGCCGCACGTCTAGGGGTCGTATAAAACCGCGTGTGCGACAGAAAAGCTCCACCGAAAAATATAAAATAAAAAAAAAAGAGAGAAAAAAGAGAGCTTTGTCGAATTGGGTGTGTGGTCAGCAGAAGCGCACAAAGAGGATAAGTCTCGCACATATGTGATTTTATTGAAACGACGTCGTCGTCGTCCTCCTCTTTTCTCTTGCTGCCTCTCTCCTCTTCTCTCTCTCTGCCCCCCCCCCCTTTCCATTGGGTTGGTAATCGCGTCACGTGGCTTGTTGGTGAGGGGGTGAGCCAACCTACCCCACCCTCACTCCCTCGGGATAAGCCTAAGGGGGCTCTACGACGACTATGAATGAAAGGACCCCTGAGGGTGTCCTCGTAGTGAGAAGTGAGGGGAAGGAGAGTGTGAGGGAGAGAGAGAGACGGAGTGAGGTGAGAGAGGGGGGGGGGCGAAAGAGAGGAACGAGACCCCTCATTGTTCAATCAGAGAGGAGGGCTTGGGCCCCTCCTGATCGGGACCACGGCGGGGGAGAGGGGTGAGGTGAGGAGGAGGGGAGGGGATAACTTTACTCATTCGATTGGATGAAATCAGTGCTACGGAAGACAGTCGGACAGACGGAGGGCTACATTGCCAGCGCTCTTGCTGCGGCTGAGGAACACGCGCCAGGACAGGTGAAGTGAAGACCGCGGGGGAGACGCAAACTCGCTCAAGACTCTGGTGAATGCCGTCCCGTCCGCCCCCGCTCGACAAGTTGGAAGAGAGAGGCAGAGGAAGAGCAGACACTGAGCGTGAGAGACTCAGAGAGAGAAGAGCACAAAGGAGTACGAGCGCCGCACCGTGCACCGCTGAAAACAAAATAATAAGGAGAAGAAGTCGGCACGGGAAGAAAAGAGTGACATTGAAGGCGACTGGCGCCGCCGTCACTCAAAACAAGGAGTAAGAGAGAGAGAGAGAGAAACTCAGAGACTTGGCTGGGCTAAACGCTCTCCGATTGCGCCAAACGTCCCGAAAGGAAGGAGAAGGCACCCCGCCGCCCCCCTCCGCCTCCTGGACCCCCTGAACGGCAGCGTGCAGCTGACAATGAGAAAAGTTTGCAGCTCGTATACATTTCATTTCGCCGCTTTGTCTCGAGTTTGGGAAACAGGCAGCTGTGGAAAAGCCCGGCGTACTGGCGGTGGCGGGGCGTCGCGGCGCGTGGTGCCGCCGGATGGGACTGGACGGGCGGGGTGGGGTGGGGCGGGGTGGGACGCGGTGGGGTGGGGCGCGGCGCGGCGGGATTGCGGTAACCTTGCTGGCGGCTCGTAATACCAAAGCGCGTACGACGGTTGAGCAAAAACTATACACCCCCTAACGCCATAAGCTCTCCGCAACCAGCCAAGATAAGACGACTACAATGATATATGGCGATTGACAAACAAAGAAGAAGTGTCATATAAAGTAAACGTCCCTAAACCGACCATAGAAACCCGAGCAACGTCACAGAAATGCGTGGGTGAAATCGGACAAGTCGGTCGAAAAACAGTTTAAAACCTAAATGCTAAAATAAAAAAAAAAAATCTAGATATATTTCAGTCTTAGTTAGCTCGTTGCGTTTTTTAAGGTATAATACGCCTGTATACTGAGAAAACCGCGGTAAATATACGGGCTGGCTGACGTGGTGTGCGCGGTCGTGCGATGGGAATACTCAGACGCCGACCAGATCTGCTTTGATTTGCGACCCCTCAATACGTAATCTGTTCCACGCCGCTAAATCAGCTCACGCCACGGTGAAGGGGGTTGGAGAAGAGGGGGGGGGGAGATGAGAGGAAGACCCGCAGCAGCCAATGCGCCACCGTGTGTGATTACGCCCTCCCCCCCCCCCTCCGCACCCTTTTCCCCGAACCCCCTTCCCTTACACCTCAAACTCCCCCCCTCCTCACTCCTGCTAGCCAAACAACCACTCCACGTTGGCGCGAACACCCTTTTTTTTCGTTGCCCTGTAAAGGTCGGACTTTGGGTGGAGCGGGCAGCGCCTATCGCGCCGGCGGGGCATCCGCACATCAGAGTGAGCAGCAGGGGCGCGCCAAGGGAAAAAAAGGAGAGAGGTCGGGGGCCGATTAAACATTCCAATCGATAGCAACAAATGATTCAATTATTTCAGGGGCACAACGCCCACTGACGGTATGGAAGCAAAGCGGCAGCCATAACTGTAAAAAGAATTCTCTGAAGTTTAATTACTTCAGCTGATTCAGAGAAGGAGCACGTGTGCGCGCGGGTTTGCCTACCTAAGGGGCCATGGCACCTTTACTATTTCAAATTGTAAA
>NW_026267228.1:487209-488988 GCF_000697945.3 Frankliniella occidentalis
CCTTTACTATTTCAAATTGTAAATTTACAAAATTAGTTTCACACTAATTTATTGCTTTGTAATTCTTCGACATGTTCTCGGAAGTTATATTTTCGTTCATGGTCTTAAAATAGCAATTTTAACTGTAGATCTCATAGTCTTGCAGTTAAAACTGTACCACGATTTTGATTTGCAGAGCAGGCATCAGTGAACTGGACCGGAAGGGTGGGGGATATAGATAGACAATGAAGACAAAAAACCCTGAGTGGATTTTGATGTTTACAGACAGTCTTTAATTCTGTTGCACCTCTCTCCATCCGGTCTTTTTCATCTGAAACAGCGATATGAAGGGAAGGGCGGACACGAGAGTGGCGGGGCGGGCGAGGGGCGAGGCAGTCGAAAAGTCGCCCAATCAAAAATATATAAAGGCATTGGACAGAGGCGCCAAAAAAGGACAATACCGGCGGGGGAGAGCGTGGGCTAAACGGAGCGCTTCAAGGGAATTAAGAATACAAAGGAAAGGAGGGAAAGGTAAAATACCGTGTGTAAATCACACGGGCCAGTGGGTAGACCAGCGCACCTCCTGCGTGCTCTTCCAAATGAAGACACACACGCGCTCACGACCACAGAGGTCCGAGCACTGGCCACACAACACGAGTAAGCAGCCGCTTGCTGTGCTCAGGTCCTCGGGGGCCGTCAGCAACGTCCTTCCCTGCCGCGACCCTTCCACCTCCACCACGTACAGCAGCGGCAGCAGCAGCCGCTTAGAGTCCCCTGCAGTTAAACCCGAACAACCCTCTCCTACCCTTCCCGACCCCTTCTCCTACACCCCATCCCTCCTCCTCCTCTTCCTCCTCCCGTAGAGGGTCCGCACGTACTGCAAGGAAACGTGAGTCAAATTGCGGTGGCAGGGCGTAGCGCGGCCGGACTAGAGCAAACCTATTCGGAGCAAAGAGCCCCCGGGGACAGAGAGAGGAGAGAGAGGAGGGTGAGGGGGGTCACTTCTAACACCTCCCTCGCAATTCACCTCCACCGTCACCTCGTGAGATACCCCCACACCGACACCCCCACCTCATGCAATAGTACACAACCAAATAACATCACGCTTTTAAATCCCTCGGCAAGTCATTTTTGTCGCGATAATCAAAATTAAGGTTTAGTTGTCAGTGAAGTGCAAAATTTATTCCCCCGATCAGGCCAACATGTCTGGGTGCTACAGCGGAAGCGCTTCGGGGAGTGTCGTTGACGTTAGTCACACATGCCAATGTATCCGCGCAGCAGAAGGGGCCCCGGGGCCTGCCCTTCGACGACAAGAGGAAAAGATGTTGTTTGCAAATGGGGTGAAGAGGGAGGGAAGCGCAAGGCGCGGGAGTGGGGTGGAGACATCTCAGCAGCCTCCGCCCGTACAGTCTGGAATCGACATGCGAAATAGTGTCGCACCGGGGATGAGCAAAGACCTGCGGGACGGGACAGGCGTCGAGACGGGCGAGCGTGAGACTGACAGGCGAGGGAGTCGCGACAAACAGACAGGCATGGAGGACAGACCGAGAGGGCGCGAATCTGTCACGAGGAAGAACGGAGAAAAGAACAGACGGAGCAGAGCACAAAGGGAAAGACACAAGGGCGAGCAGAGGAGAGGTGAATGAATGTAGCCGGGCATATAAAGTGTGCCAAATGAGGGCTGCAGGGACTGAGCTCGCCGCGGGGGCGGGGCGGTGGCCTCAAAGGTGTAATGAGACTCGAGTGAGACTGTTGCTGGAATGGAGGGGGCTGCCCCATGTTTTATGTCATGTGGGAGGG
>NW_026267228.1:489098-505682 GCF_000697945.3 Frankliniella occidentalis
TCGCTGTGAAGCAGACCGAGAGGGTCATTATAGAGAGGTTTCTTGAGGTCCGCGCGCGGGCTGGGCCTTGTTGGGGAGGGGTGGGGGGAGCAGAGGAAGGCTGGGGGGACCGGAGGCCACAAGGCAAGGGTGGAGATTTCTCTCGGCAGGAAGTGTAATGCGAATATTTCGGGGGGCGCACATTATGGGAGAGGAGAGGGGGGAGAGCGGGGTGGTAAGAAGCCATTACTATAGTGAGTGGCTGGCGCAGCGGAGCTCTGAGGGAACAAACGGGAGAAACAGGCCCAGCAGCAGCGGAGTCCTTTATGCGGAATGCAGCAACGGAACCGCGCACTCACACGCACGCACGCGCGCACGCGCGCACGCGCACACGCAGCACACGAATCGAAAGGGCAGCGGTGGTAGAGGAACAAACACACACACACACACACACATACACATACAAACACGCGCAGGGACACACAGAGACACGCACACCACTTCACTGTGCACATCCCGCAGGATCCGTATGTCTTCGTTACGCGGGGCGTTGTGTAGGGAGAGGCGGGAGAGAGGGTCATGGCGAAGCTCGGAAGTCACCCGCACACCCCACTGCTCCGGGCGGGGGCCCAAACAGATAGAGCGCTCTACCTTCACTCTTTCACTCTCAGTTCTCTCTCTCTCTCTCTCTCTCTCTCTCTCTCTCTCACACCTCGTCTTTCGGTCCGTATAGCTCGCAGCGACACTATCAAAGACGTACATCGCATGCAAAACTCGTGTCGTCTCGAGACGATGGAAAGTTTTCGGGTGGTAAGAAAAGGCAGGGATGTATACAGAGAGCACGATACAAAGAGGCAGAGAGAGAGAGAGAGAGAGAGAGAGTGAGAAAGTCCCGCAGGCCCAGCCGCTGGTGCCAAACGCCAGGTTGTAACAAAAGCTCGACGCCGCCGGCGACGCGACTAGACGGCGGGAATAGGAGTGAGTAAGGACACTTGAGCTCGAGCAGGAGTCTGCGGCCGGGAAATACATAGTGTTCGTCGTGGTGGTGTTCGCCCCGACAGGTGGGGCGGGTTGCGAGTCGCAACAGAGTCGAGCCGTGCCTTCTCTCTCTCGGTCACTCGATCTCTCGCTCACTCTCTCACCCCTTCACCGCAATCTCTATCGTTCGAAGAGTCAACGGAAAGTTCAAAGCGAGTTGGTGAAAGGAGAGCGCGCGGTCGTGACAACGGACGTCACGGGAAGACGCGAGAAAGTCACCCAGAAAAATAAGAGAGTTCTCAATTTTTATCATTTTTCATTACTAATTCCTGTGCATAACATGGAAAAAAAATTGAAAATTTTGCTCTCCCTGGTTGGGAAAAAAGAAGCAAGAGAATGAGAGATGCGAGCGAGCGAGCGAGAGAAAGAGAGGGGGGGGGGGTGAGGTGGAGAGACAGAAGGTCACTGGTGAAAAGTGACGACCATAAGAGTGAGTTATCCTGACTCGCGGCAACCTCTCTCCTCGTCCCTCGACGCATTTATCACGTGGAAGCAGCGGTTTTATAATCATCAGCTTGGACCACCTGCGAATCTGGTGGGGTTTTTTTTCTTCTCGATAAAAAACAAACACAGAAAACTTACTTGTGCAATATATTTTAGTAATTTGTCTTACATGCGCTCATCAATAATGGTGATCTAAAATGAATAAACTGACGCAAAGAGTCTCACCCACACCCACAGGAAGAGCGAGGTTTGCTTAGCGAGTAAACTCGACGACGTCGTAGCGTGTGAAACAGAGCGTTGGTAAAGGTGCCAGCTGTGCGACGCTCTCTGGCTATTGGCTCATTCACGATTTAGCCACCTGAACCCTCCTACACCGCTTCAATAAGGCGTACAGGCAGGGCCCAAACCAGCGGCGCCAATAAGCTCCACGCCGTAAGAGCTGTACGCCTCGCCACACTACACCATGGCGCGGCATACGAGATGAAGGCAAACACTGTAAAACCGCCGCGACAGCCATTGGTTTAAAATTTGTAGGCGCACTCAAATTTATAGGAGGTGTACTTCCAAGGAACAGTTTTAATCGGCAATTCTAATGTGTTTCATCCTCTGCAATTTACAAATACAAAGGAAAAACATTATTCTGATATTGTGTTCTAATTTTTTTTTAACAGTACTTAAATTATATATTACATTCTTTTACATTCAAGATATGGTACAACACACACTCAGCCGTGAAATTTGTTCCGACAAAGGGGGAAAGAGGTGCAAAAGGCGTCGTGTGGGACGGCAGTAAGCGAGAGAGGGAGAGAGGGGGTGAGTGCGGACGGAATTCACCTCTGTATACTCTACTTCCTTTCCCTTCCAACTCAATTTCACTGGGCGGAATGAAACGGGGGGGCCAAAGCCGCGGAGGCAGCGGGTGGGGGCCGGCAAGTGGTCTCGGATCGGACAGCTTGTGCCGGCGATTGAGGCCCTCGGGCCGCTTCAGTCTGCCACTTTGCCCCTCTCCCACCACTTCCCACTCTCTGACTTCCTCCCACACACTCTCACTCCCTCTCTCTCCGCCTCTCTCACACTCTCTGATCGCCTTGCGCTCCAGCGCCCCGAACTTCTCACCTTTCTCGCTCACTTTCTTTTTACACCTCGCAGGACCAGAGCCCCCCCTTTCCCAACTCCTTTTTTATCACTGCCCCTCTTTCGATCTCTCACCCTCTCTAGCGGAAAAGGCAAACACACAGACCGGACCTGCGGGGCTTAAACCGCTTATTATTGAAAGAAGGGTGGGGTAAAGAGTCTCTGAAGTTTGGAAAAACGTTCGGCCGAAGAAGGAAAAGAGCAGCTATACAGAGCCAGTGTGTAACGCATTGAAAAAGAAAATTGGTCTGGTCTGACCACTTTATCGCCTCCAGAGAAAGCAAAATTAATTCCCATTTTTGTACCGCCTTTGTATTTCCAATGTGGGGAACAGAAGGAAAAGAACTAGAGCGAAATTCAAAGGACGGAAAGAAGATGGAGGATCAGCAATTCGTTTAAATTATAATGAAAGGCACGCCGTCTTCTATTTACTTTTGATAACAGTCGTTGTGACCTTGTAGGCATTTTTGTTTCATTTTTTACCACCTGTAGTACTTTTTGATCTGCAGAGGCGGCACGCGAGCAAGTCAAGCAGAACAGCGGCGCGGCGCGGCGCAGGGTAACAGAAGGGATTGGAGTCCTTGCAGGCGGGGTGGACTGCAATGCCAACAGGCGGGCCGGGCTGTACACACAGCGCACGGTAGCAAATGATCACGATGGGAGAGTGAGAGAGAGGGAGACGACAGGGGGCTTCTGAGTCAATATTAGAATCCATGCCAAACACTGGCCCGTTTTGGGTGCGCGGCTCTCCACGAGGTCGTCTCCGACGGCGTCCGTAACGCTGCAGCACCCCTTACCCCCCCCCCCCCCTTACCACCACCTCAACTCGCCCCAGGCTTGGTCGGAAGAGCAAGCACTTGCGGACTACTGCGAGTGTGATTGCGTCGCGTTCTAAAAGAAGGCGGGAACACAGATTGCATAAGTAGTATATCTCTCTCACTTCCCCGACCCTTCTCCTTCTCCCTCTGCGCTCTCCCCCCACCCCCCCTCTCCCTCTCTCTCTCACCCTCGCTCTCTCGTGGGGCCGTCCGTTTACCCATCAGATATCCGGGCCATTGGCGCTGGTGCAAAGTAGCTGAGCAGAGGGTTGAATAATACACTAGAAGGCCACCGGGAGGGTGCCGCCAGTGCCGGGTCAGGCGTGCTGGGGGGAGCGAGGGGGCCACCACTTCGATTGAGTATGTACACAGGATTACGTGATTACAGGGATTACACGTGAATTTTGAGAGATTACAAGTGAATTTTGTTGAATTTTAGGCTCTAAAACCATTAAATTTGGACAATGAGGTAAAATTTGGTGATAATGTTTTAAAATTTGGTCAAGGATTACACGGAATAGATAAGGATTACGTAGGGATTACACCCTCATCTGTACACAGGATTACACGAGTGGTGGCCCCCTCGGGGGGGAGTAAGAGAGCAAGACGGACAGGGGGCATGGGGAGAGTCATCAGTAGAGAGCAGTGGAACAGTTTGCAGTGGTTGAGGAGGGAGGTAGCAGGGCTAGAGGCAGGGGACGGGGGAAGAGAGGGGGTAGGGTTTAGTGGCGATGATGGTGGAACGGGGAGGTATGTAGCGGAAGCGATTGGGGCGCGTTTAAAGATGCAGTATACACCTCTCGACGCAGAAGGCACGGGGCAGAAATGCTTCTCTACTGCGACTGCTACTTTTGGCTACCATCCGCAGACTAGGACACCGCGGCCACCACACACGGTGAGCTATGACGGGAGAGACGCAAGAGATGGAGAGAGAGGGGGGGAGGGGGCGAGAGAGAAGGATATAGACAGCGAGAGACAGAGAGTCTGTTAAGTTAGGGGGGTAGAAGGGCGGGCACCACCTGTCTAAACTACTCACCTGTGAATAACGCCAAAACTTCCCCCGCGAGCACTGATACACGACACACGTGGTTCCACAGCCCCCCCCCCCCCCCCCCCCCCTTACTTCCCCACCTTCTGTGTCTCGAGTCTACCTTAGCGACGCACTCAGAGGGGAGCTTCGGAGAGGACTGAAATAGCTGCGCTGCGGTGACCTGGACCGGAGGGGGAAACTAAGATAATCGAAAATGTTAGACAGGAGGGCAGACGGCGGGAGCTTGGAGTGGCGAAAGGAGAGAAGGCACGTGGAGGAGAGAAGAAGACGTGGTGGGGATAGATCGATCTGAAAGAGAAAAAAAGCATCACAGATGAGACACTCGGCCTAGGTCTCTCTCTCGCGCGGCGCGTTGCCCATTTTCTAGTGCGTATGTTTGTTTCCGGTGTTGTGACTGCCTGCGCCCGCGCTGCTGCTGCCCCTCGGACCCCTAATATCTTTACAAATGGCTGGGCGGCCAGCGGACGAGGGGGCCGCGCCAGGTGAAACTGCGCCACACATTACGACCCGTCCGCTCCAGGGGGGGGGGGGGGGGTGAGGGCGCTCGCGTGGAAGTAACGCACCCCGCCTACCGGACAGACACACGGCTTTATGGACCGCACCGGCTGCGAGTGAAAAAAAAAGGTGAGCTTGGGGAGAAGGGGTAAAAATTGTGGGAGTGCAAAAAAAAGACGCACACACACACACGCGCGGAGCGTCAGATGGAGCAGGGTGAGTGGCCGCACACCACTGGACCTTGAGGTAGACAGGCGGACAGGGGGAACGGGGTGCACCTAAAGAGCCTCAGAGTGAAAGAGCCGCACGGGTCACGTGACTTGCTCGCTTCTGATTGGTTTGGTTCAACTGGGGCTCGGTAGCGCGCGGGAAAATTTTTCATACTTAGCAGACGACCCAGCCTCACTAAATACGTGATATTACATTTGTCTTTTTGACTAATTTGACTTTGATAGACGAAAAATATGAACGAAATAATACTTTTTATCACTTTAAAATAGGGTACGAACTATTGTGAGCATTCGATCGATTAGTAAATCCGTAAATATTTGTGGATTAAAAATCACCTCCAGCATGGCCGCTCCGGCTCGGCACCGGAGCGTGCAGGTTAGGCCACAATATCATCCATTTTCATCCGGTATTACATTAGTAATGAGGTTGGCAGACTGTTAAAAAAGTATTCCTGGTTGTTAATATTAGCGGTTTTTGATAATTATTTTACATCAATATTTGTTTTTCATCCTAAGAGCTTAATTGTCAAATGGTCCGAGTTTAAATACGCGCCTAAACAGTTGACGACTACATGGTATGAAAAATATTGCGGTCACCTCAACTCCCCAGTTGAACCAGTCACGTGACCCGTGCGGCTCTTTCACTCTGAGGCTCTTTAGGTGCACCCCTTCGGCGTGACAGTCGGAGCAATCGAACGCGCGGGCAGCAAGCGCGGCCGATAGGAGTGGGCAACTTTTGGCGCGACGGTGTATAAAGTGATGTAAAAGTGGCAGTCTTCCTTTTAAGACCCTGTATTGTTTTGTTTGTTGCCTTGTTTTGGACGAGTCTGGTTGGTGAGTTCAGGTGGTATTCTCGGGCGGGTCTTTGTATGGGCCAGTGTAAACCACGCTCAATCCTAGTTGCAGCACGCCCCTTCAGCAGCAACAGCAGCACGGGAGGCGGGCCAATTTCCCCCCCCCCCCCTCTCCACCCCAACGCCAAGAGGAGGAAAATGCGTATTGAGCTGTGCTGTACAGCAGTCTGCCCGCGGCGCGCCGCTACAACAGACGGCTTATTGGGACTTGTTGTCGGCGGCCGAAAAGGCTCCGGGGCAGAAATGCTCGCTGTCAGTGGGAGGAGTGAGACCAGACCCCAGTCGGGGGGATGAATAAAAAATAAATAATAAAAAGAGATACAAAAAAGAATCCTTTCCGACTGACGCGTGCGGAGCAACAGCAATACAGCCGCCCCTTTCGAAGGGAGTCGAACCGAACACACTCGGCAAACCCACAGTGTGTGTGTTTGTTGCACTCTTTTGTAGGCGTGTGAATTTCTATTCTTAGACGCAGGGGTAAAAAATTCTTCCGAAAATTCGCACAATTACTACTTGAACAAGTGAGTGATTTACACTCCGCACGGCGTAGCCGCTTTGCTTGGTAAGACTTTTGGCACTATTTTAGAGACAGCTAATTTCTGTCCTCTTCGATGCGTCTGAAAAAACATCTTATCTACGAAGAGTCGTTTTTAAAATGTCCTATAACTACAAAGGATCGTTTTAGCAATATTTGATCAAAGGCAAATTCCAGAAGAAGATAGGACATTGTGGAAGCAATACATTGTAGATATATTTTGAAACCGTTCAATAGCACATTTACACACCTGGGTTGCCCCGCCGAACAAGCCGCACCGCCGCGCCACCGGAGCCGCCGTGTAATGCCTCATTTAGGTTCGCCTGGCTGAAATTTATTGGACGCCCGCTCGACTAATCCCTTTGTGGCGCCCGTCAGCGTTAACATACACAGCGCTAGACAATCTAATTTGCGGGAGTGGAGCGTCTCGAGGGCCCTGCCGCTCCCGCTCGAGCTCCCAGGGAGGCGTGCGGTAGGCTCGTACCTTGCCAGGACCCACAGTGCTACTCTCTGATGCGGGAGCAAAACAGCCGCAGCCCCTTAACATACGTGGGGATGACAATTACTTTGACAACCAGGCCCGCACTTGTTGATTCGTTCGCTCATACACCATCAAGCGTGGAAATAACCACATTTACACGTATAGTAATATAAACCGTTATTATTTTGAAGAGTCCCTCGGTCCGGCCTGCTCCCGCCTGCTCCCTCGAAAACAACAACTCTAAATGTTATTTGGCGACAAAAGTACGCGACTGCCAGACCCGGTCGCAACCCTCCTCCTCCCCCCCTCGCTCCTATTCTCCTTCTCCGGCAATACTTTGAGGCGCGCCCGGCGCCTGGCCGGCCGATCGGTCGGTCTCATTTCCATAATGGATTTGTAATCGAATTCACAGGCGGGTAAACTGCGTCAGGGTTGGATCCTCGGGAAAGGGGCAGCAGGCAAGACGACCAAGGCCTTTGTCCTGCCCCGGGACCCTGCGTGGCCGAATAGCCCTGACGACATAAGACTGTGTTGCAACAAGAAGTTTGACAACCAACATCGTATAGAAAGTGCCGTGGGTTTCCGCCTCCTGACACATCCAAAGTCAGTGCAGGACTAAAAACAACGGTGTTGGGAATATCGAAATTGATATTGCACTATTTGTTGAAAGAGACAGTAATTCAAAATGACATTATTATATATTATATCAAGGACAAAATGAGGTTAACTTTAAACTTTTAATTTTAATTTTGCTTACAGGGTAGTTGACTTTGGCAGGAATCAGTTGGGTTTGTGTCCGCGTGGTCTCGGCGGGGCGGCGAGGTCCAGTCTGGTCTGGTGGCGTTACCAATTGCTTTCCGATCGCCGTCCCTAAAGTTGGCCGAGCCTGCCGGCCGATCCCGAATAACCGCCACCCTGCTCTGGTACACACAGCGGCCCCGGCCCGCCACGGGAGGCAAAGTTTGTGACGAAGGAACAACAAGTTGGTCCCTTAATCAGTCCCCGCGTGTGCGTGTGTGTGCGTGTGTGTCCGTGTGACTGACTGACTGGTTGGTGTCGTGCTCCACCCGCCGTCACCCGGTCACTATCAGCGATGACACGCAACTGCTCTCCCGCTGCAAGCGTGCTAGAACGCGCCCGCAACTCCCGCTGAACACCTCTCATCCGTGCGGCCGGCCTGTGGCCGCCTGTGGCCCTTACGGCGGTCTGGGACGCTGGCAAACTTCTCGCCCCGTGGCTGCGCGGGTTTCACGCTCGTATGCGTCTCTACCACCACCCCCCTTTTCCCAACCTAGCCCTATACCCCCTTCCCCACGGAGCACGCGGCGGCCGTGCAAGTTGAGGAATCCAAATTATTTCCCCGGGCTGGAAGTTGCTTCCTCTCGCCACACGAATCCCCGCGTCCGCGGATCGTTCAAATATCAGCCAAGCGCGGCCGGCCGAAGGTCAAGTCAGCAACTGTATTTGATAGTGGACTCGTTTTTGATTCGGTACTCAGCGCAGCATGATTTACCACCACTTACTGTGTTTAAGGTTACTGTATCATCACACTGTTAGTGAGAAGGATTGCAGAGGACTCAGCTTCGTGCACTCAAATCGACCTTTTCCTTTACAGGGGCGGAGGACGCTGACAAAAACAATTTGCAGCCGGATCCATGGCGCGTAGCTGAATATCAATGAGGTTTCGACTGTCTGGCCCGCGCCGCGAGGCTGCGGAGACCCTCCGGCAGCATTTGCCCTATTTTTTTAAATCATAGAAATAAACGAATACATCTTATTTTCCCTCCTTTCTTGTTTTTTCCATAGACGTGTTCCGCCTAGGTGACCCGAATGTTAAGTGATTTTTGATTATTTTTTTGTGAGAAAATAGTTGCTTTGATTAAAGGGAATTCCATCGAAACTTTCGTTGTTTTGTACAAAAGGAAATTGCTCTACGGCAATTACTTCGCATTAGTCAACTTTAATAAACTATATGATAAAATCAATTATCAATTTTACAGTGGACTTTTTATGGATCAAAGATACTATTTTCTGAAGGTAAAGCACGACACGTGCTTCGCTTTCTGTGTTGACCCCCCCCCCCCTCCCCTACACACAAACACTTTTCTTTGTTCGAACACACATTTTTTTCAGATCGTTTCGCAATAACCACGTCAGGACCGGCGGCCAGCCGCAGGCAGGGGTGCAAACTTTTAAGCTGGATCAACGCTCTCGCCCTTAGTGGCCTCGGCGTTGAGCGGGGCGGGCGGTTGAATGTACATCGCCTCCCCTGTCGTAAGACAACAGCAACACCTTACGTTCACGCCCCAAACAAGCCATCTATAGCCCGCCCTCAACAACAACACGAACAAGTATTGTACCGTGTGTAGCAAACCAAACGAGTGAAACGGGAAAATCTGGTTTGTGTGTCACATCCAAAAACATGGTCACCCCGCCTCACTGAAATGAAACGAAAATAAAATTAAATGAAACGCAAAAAGAGCCTGGCGTAGACAGCGCATCACGTTATTGCGTCCGCTTGTCCAAAAACCACAAAGAGCGTCTTGGGTTTGAGAATAGGAATCTCTGATCTCCGCGGGAAAGAGGTAGGGGTGGAGGGTGCGAAAAGAGGGCTCCGCTTGGCTTGTTTACATGGGGTATGGGATTTCACAAACGGTCTGTCGGAGCGATAAGGAAAAAAGCACCGGCGCGGAAGACGCGTCGCAACGGAATTTTCTACAGAAGATGTCTCGCCCCCTTTCTCTTTTACAACCCCCCCTTCTTTCGTATTCGAGGAGCGGTTAGGGGTTAGGGAGGAAAGAACGAAACTGGAAAAGACGAAGCAGTTTAGACTTTTTCCCTAAACATCGTAGAGTTCCGTGTTTTAAGTGTAACAGAAATTTGTTCTGAAACTTACCGATATCTATATCAGTCAAAATGACGCCTCGTGGTTTACGTGTAGTGGGATGGGGTAGGGGAGTATTTCGTGCTATATCATCCATCCGACGACCGAGACGGGCGCATAATCGTAAAAGACGTCAGGGACCGGGGAAAGGGGGAAAGTACGGGGAGGGTAAGTGTTGGGCTAGAGGTTCAGCTAACGCCGGAACAACAACAAACAGCGTCGAACAGTACCGCACAAATTGTCGCAAGCCACGAGAAGAGAAAAGCTCGCCCGCTCGCACACCTCTTTTGGCCCTGAGCGAGTCCGATCGACACTCCTGGAGACCGACACTCCCTTCCAGCGCCTCGCTGTTGCTGAGTCAATTCCCGCTTCCAATTACCCCCCATTCCGTGATGACCCCGCCCGAGAGCCAGAGGGAGGGGAGGAGGGGGTGAGGGGGTGAGTGTCCTAGCATGTAATGACGTTCTATGCCATTAGCGACGAAACAAAACCCCGCGGGTCGTCTCTCAGAGCCAGCAGCGGGGGGAGCGCAGAGTAAGGAGGTGTGCAGATCCCCTTGTCTCTGTCAGTCAGAGGGCAGGTTCTCTAGCACCGCTGCTGCTGCTGCTGATCCTCTGGTAGGGGGGCAGGAGTCTCCAGTCATCCTTCCCCCGACCGACCGACCGACCGGTCCGACCGATAGTCCTCCGCCCCTTCTCCAGCCGACCGTCAATAGGAAACAGAGAAGGGAGCCTACCCCCCCCCCCCCTCCTACAGGGTGGCTGCCGTCTGCCCCACGGGCGTATCAGTGTGTGAGTGACCGTCCCTCCATTGTGGGGCCTAAGTAGGATATGGGTTCAGGACGGCGCCTGCCTCCGGTCACAGTGAATGCAGATCCGCACAGGGTAAGGGGGAGGGAGGGGCGACGTTTAACCTCTAGAGCTTAAAACTACCGACAAAACTGAAGGTTTATAAGTTCGTTACCGAAGTTCGTACCGACGGTAAAACTTGCTACAGCAAGGTAACTGAATTTTTATCTTTTATTCTGTGCTAAGTTAGTTATTTGATATTCAGTGCAAGGTTGTAACCGTGTGCCGAGTTCAGTCCAATAAATTCCATATAGAAAGGTGGCCATCGCTCCCCAGCAAAGTCATTCCCGCAGCCGGTGGTTAAAGTGCGGAGCTTAGAGGCGCAACGAACGAGGAGCGAGGAAGAGCGAGGAGGAACGAGGAGGGGCGGGGAGGAGCAGGGAAGAGCAGGGAGGAGCGGGGAAGAGCGGGGAGAACATCCCCAGCCCTCCAGCTCCCCCCGCTACCGGGTAATCCCTGCGCACAGGCGGGCAGCAGTGCGAGGAGGTGAGCGCGGCTGGAGTTCAGCAGGGGAGGGATGGTCCACACGGATGGGGCGGGGGGACGACGAAGGGGGAAGAGGGAGTGGGATTTGAAAGAGGGGTAAAGGTACGAGGGGGGCGGTGAAGAGACGGAGGCTTATCTACTGCAGAGCGAGAGGGACAAATAAAACGCAGGGATCCCGGCGGGCGCAGCGCGAGCTTGGGGAATCAAATACACTCTCTTTCTCTCCCTTTCGCTTTCCCTCGAGGTGTGAATGTGCCGTTTTCCTTATACAGTGGTGCCATATCAAATACCGTTCGGTTTGCCAGAGGATTCCCAAAGCCACAGGCCAGATGGCTTGTCTCGCACCTACGTACGCGTAGCATCGGTGGAAGGGAAGCGGAGCGAGACAAAAAAAAAGGCGATCCATCGGGTTTGCTTACCTCTTATCTCTTTTTAAGGGGAGGGATAAGGGATGGGCGAGAAATTTTAGCTCTGATTTGAGCGAACGACTTATGTGGAAATCGCGAGCAGTTGCGATCTTTCCCACGGTACTCACAGATGCCGGCCAGTGCCAACGCCAACGCGCCATTCGGCAACGAACACACACCTGAAACAATAAACAAGAACATTTAAAAAATTGACGAGTTAACCAACACCGAGATATGACTTATACAACATACAACAGCTAAAATCAGGGAAAAGCAGAAATAAAACTCCAGTGAGGACACTTTCCCTCGTTACACATTGTCATTAATGCGCCCTTATGCAGATACTTGAACAGATGCTTGATGAAAAGATGCGTACAGGAAAAAAAGTTATTTTCTGTAAAGGCAAATCCCTGTGAAATCAAGGTAATACCTGAGACGCTCGATTTTCTGCCCGTGCCGCAATTATTTGCTTTCCTCTTCGTCCAAGCTCTTGATACCCCTACAGATTGTTACGCAGCAGAGCTGGTTTAAGTTGGGCAGAGAGAGATAAAGAGAATGAGAGGGGGAAAGCAAGAGGAAGAGCAAGAGGAAGAGCAAGAGGAAGAGCAAGAGAGAGAGAAGGGAAGGTAAGCAGGCAATGGCTACCAGTAGTGCCACCGCCCCTTCATTGGACCCGGAAAATTAATGCCCTCGAGCTCGTGTTGCAATTTGTTTCTATCAGCAGCTTCCTATACACTCTGGGGCCCGCTCGGGAGGAAGTCCCGAGCCCTGCCCGAGCTCTGCCAGTACACCAATACCCCCAACGAGAGTTTATTAGTTTGTATCGCGGGCGAAACTCTGCCTTTCGCCCCCGTGCTGCTGCTGCTGCTCACCAAAATCCAAACCGCACGCCCTTCCCACGCGATATGTTTCGGGGTCCACTTAAGGAACAAAGGAAGTCAGGCTCGCGGGCTGAAAGAGTTTGAAATAATTAAAAAGTTTCGGGGCCGCCGGTTTTTACGGAGACTTAGTCGCCACCTCCTCTCTAAAGGGCCAGGGGAAAAAGACCTTCCGCGGTTTGTCAATTTGGTGCGTCACACTCTCCACAAAACGATAAAACGGAAGATGCCGGCCACCTGTTTTATTCATAGAACTTTTTAATTATAAAACCCATTTACTAGATCTTTGACAGCGATTAATTAACTTTTCAAAACAGTCCATGTTGGTACTCTGTAAAAACTTCGGTAAACCATAACACCAGATCAATTACAGTGATTTATCATAAATTTTTCACTGCGTTCGAAATAAAAAAAATTGTAGATATAAAGTAGAATGGAACATATTTCTGAATGACCCCAGCGTCCCCTCTAGCCGCGCCCGCGGGGCCATTTGCATCAGACCGCACACGACCTTGCCATTCCCAAAGCAGACGAGCGCGGCGGTGCAAAAAGTCAAACAGAACAGAGCCGCGGCGCGCCGACCGTCGACGTCGCCGTCGTCGGAATTCGTTCCCGCCCCGCACCTGTCCGAGGCGAAAACTTACGGCCGGCACGCCGGGCCGCGACAGCGTTCCCCTTTTAGGGAGTCCGCCCCGCCCGACCCTCGACGAAGAAAATGTACTGAGAAGTGCCGTGCTAGCGCGCAACCCGAAATGGAGAGCTAGGGAGATTAGTGGCTTGGCCCAAAAATACTTTAAGCTGCTGATACATGATACAATTAAAACAATACATAATGAAACTCAATATAAATGTATATGTGTCATCTTGCTTCTCCTGCCGTTTTGTTCGAGAGAGGGACGGTTTCCAAAAGTGTGTCTCCAAAGGCCACTGGAGTTCACGAACAATCTGATCCTTTCGGGACTTGATAAAATTTGAACCATTTGAACCCCTTCCTTAAAGCTAACTGGATTTGGGCTCAGCCCCTATAAGTCGAGTCGAGTAGCAGTGTACTGCAGTGTACTGCAAAATAATGTTTTGTGCTTCTGTAAGAATCTTACACTACATTGTACAATTATATATGGTCATAATGTTGTAATGCGGCGCTGGCTCTATGCCCTTTTGGGACAGTGGCTGTAACACTTTCCTAGTATAAAGACTGTGTCAGGCCGGTTTTAAGCGACAGAGCCCCTTGTGGCTTTACCCCGCCCATCTCGGCGTCACCACGGCGAGCGGCGGCGAGCGAGGCGGCGACAGAGTCGACAGCAGGAAAAGTCGCGCATTCGCGCGCCGAGTTCAGAAAGCCGCGCGCCACGCAAAAGCCACGCGCACCGGAGCGCAAGCGACAGCGGGGTCACATTGTTCCCAGGCAAGGCAAAAACTCAAAAGTAAAAACACTCAGACACATACAAAAAAACAACGAAAACACAATGTCGGGAAAAGAGATAGAATAAAATTATAATAATGAAAAGCGGTAATGTCGGATGAGTAGAGTGCGCGCTGTGCTCGGGGCGGCGTCCCTGTGTGAGAGCGGAACGTAGGATGCGCCATGCGGGGTAGGGAGGGGGAAGGGGGCAGCGGCGGATATGGGCGAGGATTTGGAACGGGTGAGCTGAAAGCGCCCCTGTGAGCACCCCCCGGGTCCTTCCCCGCCGCCACTATGACCCACCAGGACCGGCCTTTATGAACGACCCCGCCGGGCCACACCAGCCCCGTTCTGCGCCGCTCTGAGGCGGTAGGTCACTTTTATTACGACTGGCCCCGGCTTTGCACCTCGCACCCTTCCTCCCGCACTCACTTCTTCTCCATCTCGCCGTCACGCTCCCGCCCGCGGCAGAGCCCCCGCATCTCCTTGTCGCACTCGTTGGGTGACGGCAGCCGGCCCGGGACCAGCACGACGGCTCAGCAGAGCGGCCATAGCCCTGGGCTAGGCGTTGGTGGCAGCGCAGACATATCCTCGAGAGGGAAGGGGGTGGCTCCCGAATAGGGGTGGCTATGAGCTGGGCCGTAAGCTAAAAACGTGCAAGCTGGACGCAACGTGGCATTATTACCTTTCACCCCCGTTCACCCCCATTAAATATTTTTTATTTCGTTCTTTCCATTGGTAATTTATACTCGAAAGAGAGACACGGTGCGTCTTGCGGGTGTTTTTAGCAGGAAAGGTGATTTTGATACGGCCATAGAAAAAAAACAACGAGACCAGGAATTCAGACTCCGCCCCAACACCCCTCCATCGCAGCGCACATGTCGAGGCTCAATCCGGCTCAATCCCGCTCGAATCCACTTCAACCTGATTCACATGACAACTCGTTACCCGAAGTGGGCTCGCATCAAGGTGGGGGCGTAGGGGAAACGGAGAGGAGGGGGGGCGACTGACAGCTCCACGCAGAAACGCCCGCGCTGCACTACAGACGCCCTTTGAAGTGTCACCAGCCCCTTAACCCAAGCGGCACCAGCCTATTCTCGGCTGCACGCCTCGATCCGAATCCCTGACGGTTCCAGCTGGCGGTCGAGAGAAGGGGGTGGTCTGCTCCTACCGTTGCACCGCCTGAGTCCTGCTCGCTCGAGCCTGTCTGTTGACGTGACAGAAAGGATTATTGTTAAAGAGACTCATACTGTAGTTAACATTGGTGTAACAAGAAGGCCAGACAGGTTAACTAGTGCTTTGCAAACGAGAGTGAGGGACCCATTTTATCACCGGAACTCTGCCCACTGTGCGATTGATCATTATTTCGCGCTAAGTTGACTGCGGCGTCGCACTTGCACGGTTCTCAGGATTTAAGTTGTGACTTGCTCGTGCAAGTCGATCTGGTAGGAGCGGAACTTAACTCTGCTTGTCATTGTAAATGATGTCCCATACTGGGACAAAAATACGGACCGGCAGACGGTGCGTCGGGGACAGGTCATACAGAGCGACACAGGGCGAGTACGTAACAAAATTAGAGCAAGATAAAGGGTCAAGGAAAGACACGAGAGCCTTACAGAACGACAGAGAGACACATGCTGCTCATTTCTGGGCACGCGGGACGTCTCTCCGCTCTATACGGCAATACGGAATGGCGCAGAATCGAAAGCGGATGAGCGGGGCGACGTTGAAAAAGTGACTGCTAGAGAGTTTCCAGGGAAGATCGAGCGAGAAGCCGTTGTTCATCGTGTTCTGGGGAAAGTGGAGGGCAGAAGGAGCAAGGAAGGGGGGAAGCAGTCATGTATCGGAATGGGCAATACTCCGTCTTGCCGAGGGCGCGCCGGAGGAGATGTTTCCTTCGACGTCAAGATTCGCGCCAATGGTGGCGGCGGGAAGAAAAATAAGAGATCGGGCAAAAAGTACGCGAAACGACTTGGAGATTGCTACACAACATGCAATGTCTAAAAAAAAGGAAAAAAAATGAGGGAGGTAAACCAACATCGAGCAGCCTCGTTACAAAACGCCGAGAGTGATGACTTGCATCATCTGCGATGAATACCACCGCCGCTGACAGAATGGAAATAGGAAAAAAGGAGGTAAGAATTGGGGGAAATATTTTGCTGCCACAGCACGAGCGGCGAAGACAAAAACAAAAGTGAAGGGCTGGGGCTCTCACGCGCAAATGTTGGAGCCTTCCGCGCGGTATCCACTACAACGCCACAGCAGGTGGCCCGTTCAGGCAGTCCGGATCCAACTGAAAGGGCTCACGGGGAATGCATATGTGATGGCAAGAGGGAGGGAGAGAGAGAGAGAGAAGAGTGAAGGGGCGAGGAAGCGAGCCGCAAGGAGTGAGAGAGCACCGCACAGCAGGCGAGATAAGAAAGTTTTGGGGTAAAGCTCGTCGGCAGGGGTGAGGACGCCGGGCGCGCACGAAGCAGACAGCCTGGAGTTGGGTATACACGTGCGGATTTCCTGTCGGTCCGGAGGATGCGGATTCGCATTGGCGTGGATCACACCATCCCCACTCCTCTCTCTCTTTCTCTCACTCTTTCTTTCCCTTCTGCAACCCTCTGACCTGCAC
>NW_026267228.1:506152-514881 GCF_000697945.3 Frankliniella occidentalis
GGGGGAGAGAGAGGGGGAGGGACGTGGACAGCGAGGAGCAGAGTAAGAAGGCATGCCGTGGACGCGAGCACACGGGTGCGGAGGCCGCCTGTGGTACGGCACCTCCGTGCGCACGGCTGACAAGCGGTCGGCCTACGCTCCCGTTCGCAGGCGTTCCAACAGCAGCAGTGGCATCAGAGACGCAACGCACCTGCTCGCGGCAAAGGGAGCAATACTTTCCACGATTAGCGCTAATTGCCGACTTGACGGAATGTTCTTTTAACACAATAAAAGAGTGACACATATTTTGGTGACCCGCCATCTGCAATATTGTTTTCGCACGCGCACTTGGAAAAACCACGGTGGTCGTATCCGTCCCTTTCGGTTACTTCATCCCCTCCGCTCCCAACCCCCCACTCAACCACCCATGCTGCCTCTCTAGCTATAACGATGACACGACGACACCTGATCCCCGATATGGACAGACTTCTCTCTCTCTCTCCCTCTCACACACACACATACACAGAGTCACCGCTGGGGAGGTACACGGCACACTGACAACTCCACCACGCTTGTTCTCTCGGCCCTTTTCAGCAAAGCGACTGCCTGCTGCTTATTCTCCCTCCCTTACGCCACTCTCTCTCTCTCTCTCTCTCTCTCTCTCTTTCCGTCTCACGTACCACCACCCGTCCTCTAAGCCCCCCCCCCCCCCAAGAAGGACCCCTGGGGGCCACTTTCCGTGACAAGTGGTTTCCGGCGGAGGCGGCGCCAGTTGTGACTTTGAATCCGGGACTAACGGAGTCGTTGACGGACGTGGCGCCGGCGCCCTCTTCCTTCTCGCCCCTCCCCCCCCCCTCGGCTGCCTCATTTTCTAACCCCACCTCCCCTCACCCCCTCGCAAACTCGTGACCTCCCCGCCCCCCCATTGTGTACGCGTCTTTTACCCGCGCGGCCCTCCCCCTCACCCCTCACCACCTCCGCACTTCCTCCCCGCTCCTTTTATGACTCCCTTATCTTCGGCTTAGACAAGGACTCCCCGCGAGGCTTGCTGGCCGGCCCCGCCCCCGGATTATAATGATAACAAGAGTAGTAGGCGCCTCCCCTTGGCTTCCTTCTTCATCCGCTGCCTCTGCCCGGCCCCGCCCTGCACCGCCCCGCCCCGCACGTCGCGCTCATTCATAAAACCGTCAGTCAGCAGCCGCGGGCGAACGAGCGGGAAATAAAGGATCCTGGGGGGACGTGCGCTGCTGGCTCACTTGGCGCCGGGAACACAAGAGATCGCGCCTATCCTGGACTCTGAGACAGAAGATCAAAAACTCTAAATGCATTCCAGAGCTGGGGCAGTAACTAGCGCCCACACAGGAGCGAAAAGGTAACTGTCGTAAATCTAATACTTAAAAACAAAGGTAAGAGGAAGGTTCAAGGCTGTCACAAATGTAAAAATCTGAAAATCGATTTTTTGACCGAAAATTGCAATTTTTTCACCATAGTGTCCCCTTAACACAGAGCAAGGGATGAGGCATATCCTTTCAGAGTGCACACAAGATGCCACATATGCTCGACTCCCCCCATGATTATATATCATCTATTTCTATTAATTACTGATTTTATTTTTATTACCGAGTTTCTATTGGCAAAAAACGCTCATTTTGACTCACTTTTAGTGATTTGTGGTGTTTCCCGATAATTTTCAGTGATTCACATTGATTTGTAATAATTATTGTCAAGATGATTTCCCACACATTGGTGTACACATGATTCCCACACTTGTGAAGTAAATAAGGGTTGACGAGACTCGATCGTCTCGGACCATTTGCGCCCCTCCCCTTTCCCCCCCAACGCGAATTACATCCGTTTACCTCTGCGCTTCTCTAAATGGACCTCACGACTCTGTAGGACGCTGGGTAGGGGTCATGGAAAAAAGGGGGTGGGTGAGGGAGAGAGTTTGCGAGCAGCGTAAACCACACGCAGCAGTGTGCTGATCGAGCGCGAATTTCACGGCCAGTGCGCTTAAGACCTGCTTTTCGGAGGTCCGGGACGGGGGAGAAGAGCTTTGAGGGGATTTGGATTCGGGGCAGCTTATGACTTGCTAGCCCCCTCTGCTGATAGCGCACCTACGAACAGAAATTCTCTGTCTCTCTCCTCCACTGAAAACATTTTACCTGTCATTGGACATTAATTGTCCAGATAATATTGTGGAACAAGGGAAATGTGCAAAAGATAAGCTTGCGATAATTTTGTCACTTTCATCTAACCGTAAACTTGTCTCATTAAATCAAAATTTGATCGGTTATTACAGTGAACACATTGCCTGCGGCTCATTTTAGGTGCCTTTGATTTAATATTGGTGTGTGACAACATAGTGGTCATGCCGGGTCATGCGGCAAGGACCGTGGTAAAAATGTGGAAAAGTTTTTGTCCAACAATCATATTATTGCTTACACATATATTTTGAAATAGACAGTCTGACTTTTTTTTTTCACAAAATGTTGTGAATACGTAAGATACCGGAATTTTTCCACAGTGTCCCCCTTTCTTTCTCACTCTGGTCAAGTGTCCTGACCTTCCCACCACATTATCGACACGGCCACGCAGACGTATCTACTACTAGAGAGTTTCCAGCAGTAGCAGGAGGGAATTTACATTGCAAATGTTTCTCCTCTTCCCCAGCAGGTCGCGCGTCGTCCGTGACGCGGCCCGCGGGCAACTTCGAGAACGCGACGCGACTCGCTAAAACCACCACCACCGCAGCCAGCCACGCCACGCCAGGCCACCGCAAACGTGATAAGCGGCGTTGTTGCGACGCACATCGTACTTGTTGTAGTGCGGGGGCGCTGCTGCTGCTGCTGAACTCGTTTACGCAGCGCGGCTACAGTTTACGACTCTCTGCTGTTCGACGCCCCGGGAGATCCCCCGGGGAGGCGACGCGGCGCCAGAACATCAACAAGCTTGTGTCGCGCGCAGCTCATCGCGTTGATGACGACTGTAAAACCAGAGGGCGAATGTGGGGCGCGTCCGGGCACGTGAGAGAAAGAGAGAGGTAGTGCACTGTTACAATTTATGTCGCAAATTTACGGTGCTTTTGTAGCTAATGCTGGCAACAGGCGCAATATAAAGGGGGGGGGGCGATCACCTCCTCTTCCCCCATCGTCTCTAATGGGCCGCCTTTGTGCTACAAAACCCCTGTATGTAGGCAACCCAGCGCCCATCGCCCCCCTGTCGCCACCCCCTTATACTGCGCCTGATACTGCCGTCAATGCCGTGCCTTGACGACAAATTTGCCGTACCACGACGAGAATTTCCTTATAAGACAGCTATTGCGTCGTTATTTTACAACTTTCTTCGTCGTCGAGGAACGACATTGAATGTTTGTATACAAGCTACTCTGCCAACAAAATTAACTACGAAAAGGTCGTCAATTTACTACAAAATTTTGAACTGGGTGGAGAGAAAGGCTGACAGAAAGGCTATTTTCACACTTTGGTGGAATCAATTTAAAGAAGGGTTTGCATATCCCTCTTGAGGGTTCACCAGAGTTGAGGTTCTACCTACGTCACGTCGCCGTTTTGCCCTTGCCCCTGCAGCCCCTTCTGGGTCGGGTCGACGCGCCTGTCGCCCGCTGCAAAGGTGGCCAAGCCGGCGGGTGCTGTGTATCGTCTCGTTGGGAGACCCCCCCCCCCCTCACCTCACCCCTCAACCTTCTTCACCACCTCGGGCTGTTTGGCCAGGCAGATGGCTTTGCACAGGAGGGAGGCCACCTGCCCCATACACTATGACAAGAAGGTACAGTACAGTCCCGCCGCGCTGCTCATCAAACCAACACACAGACACGCAAATACGTTGGGCACCAATGTTTTACTATTTTTTCATCTCAATCGTATCACTCCCCCTAAAACACTCAAAATCCAAGAAAGAAAAGGGGTGTATCCTAAAACAACTAAAAAGTTTGCTGTTTTTGATTGCTTTTCTGGGAAACTTATATTTTCAGCAGGAAATGTTTGTTTCAGTAGCTAAAAGTGATTGCTGGCACACAAACTTTGTTTGTGACGGAGAAGCTAAACTTTAGCTGATACAACACTGTGAAAAATACTCGTAAGGGTTACGGCAAAATTTTCCATGATATAAGTCGTAAAATTACAATTTGAAATTGTAAATTTACAAGCATTCCCTATCGATTTGGAAATGACAGACGAGCAAGAATGGGCTGCCGTAAATTTGCGACTTATTTTGTAAATCAAAATAACAACAAATGTCGTAAATTTACCAGGATATTTTTCACAGTGAAAACTTAGTTTAAGTTTCCAAAAAAATCTTGAGAGGTAAGTCACTGGCTGTTTGCTTTTGGCAGCTGACATAGATGTAGTGACAGTGCTTTTGCTTTACTCACTAAAACCCAGGCTCCCAGACAGGCGCATGGCCTAGTCTTCATGCACGACCAAAGCTTACCTACAAAAAAAGAAAGACAAAAAAAGTTATTTTGAGGACAAAACATGACAACCGTACACGCATCACCAGAGCAGAATTGGCCAAACAAAATAGACATGAGAATTTGTTTGATCAAACGGGCGAGAGGCATGCGATTTGAAAAAGAAAGAGAAAATGGACCGAACGAGAAATAGGAGAGAGACGGGAAGAAAAAAAGGTCGAAGAGAAGACTGCAGCGGTCGCCCGCAGCAGCAACATGGCGCGGGGGCTGCGGGGAGCTGGCGAAACAATGAGGGTGGCCCTGCAGCGAGACTAGGCCAGACTTTGTCCGTCCGAGTTGCAAACTGCCCATCGAACGTCGACACTCCCCCCACCCCTCGCTCCTCCTCACACAAATACGCACACAGTGTTGTTGGGATGCGACTCAGCGGAGCGAAATACAGCCAGACACCACCACCATCCCTGCAGCCATCGCACTAGGCCACGCTACGCTACCGCAGTGCAAGCCCCCACGCCCCTTAAGCCCCTCTACCTCAGTCCGCCCCCGCCGTGCCCAAGCAGGGCAGTATACTTCCCCTTCCCCCGCTGCCGCTAGTCCTTGTAAGGATACCCAGGAAACAGTAAATTAGAATGGAAATGGAGAGAAAAGAAGAAATATCGAAATGAACAGAACAGAACCCAATGGTGTATCATAATGAAGGTGGCGTGGGGATTCAGAAACAAGGAGTTTTTTTCCAACCCTCTCCAAAATCTATACTTATGGGCGGCTGACAGGACCGGACTAGCCAAGGCGAGGCGGAAATAGGAGGGTGCTAGAGACACGCCGGGCTCCGAGCGAAAGTAATTCGTTTCCGCTCCACGTTTTGACGCCCACAAGCAAAGCCTCCATCGGTCTGAAGGTGTCGGCCGACCCACGACCCCGTTTGGGCACCTTGTCATGTGAACACGTGTCAACGCCATGTCGACACGTGTCATCGCCATGTCAACACCGCCGCACGTCCACAGGGCGGGGCCCTCGGCAGCACCATGATGGACCTATGAATGGCCTATGGCGAGCCCAGCCTAGCTCAGCTCAGAGGCGGACATGCACACACATCCTCGCACATAACTAGATTTATTTTGCACAAACTTAGGGATTAAATTTTTTGCACACATTTCTGCGACGATTTAAACACCTTTGTACATTCATTGGTAGGAAATCATGCACTTTGTCGCACAAATTTAGGTTTAACGTAGGTTTAACTTAGTGTGAACATTTGCACAAAAACAGAAATACATTGAGTGTGCGAACTTTGTGTTGAGGGATCGTTCAGAACACTGGAAAAACAAAGGTGTGATGTCCTACCTTTCCAGGGGTGTTAGACTAGTTTTAGGGGTGCTAAAGAGTATATTTTCAGTTTCTTCAAAATACTTTCAATATGAGCAAACCAATCATTCGTTTTGAGATTAACTATCGCATTCCTCGCAAAATTCCGCGTCAAACGAGCCTACATGTGATAGGGTTCAGATAAGCGGTCAGCAAATGAAAAGCAAGTCAAAAAGTTCGTTTGACGAGGAATTTCTCGTAGATTACGAAAATAGGTTTTAGAATCCAATTGTTATGCCTTTGGAGCTTTAACGCCTTTTAAAGGTAGAATATCCTACCTTTGTTACACCAGTGAAATTACGACCGTCTTTCCGTGAGACTCATACGGCAAAGTCCTGGAGCTTGGCGCCTGCGAGACTCGGGGTAGGCCGCCCCGCAGTACACGCACGCACTGCAGACCCGATGTTGCCTACCTACAAGGCGCTATGAGAGCTCGCGCACAGCCGATGAACTTGGCAGAGAGGTGTTGATAAAAACGGCGAAGAATGACGGGCGGACGAACGAACTTTCAGGACGACAATTCCTTACAAGCAGGACATCCACGGCAAACATGCATTGTGTGCGTGTGGGATGCACGTGTCGGGAAAGGTCAGCAGTCCGTGCACCCTCATCGTTTCGTTTTGCAGTGTACTATACCGCGCACACTTTGCTCGTCGCGAGTTTGTAAAACAGTCGGGTGCCGCCTCCACCTCGCGCGCGAAGGCTAATGAGCGAAGGATGAGGCAGACGGCAACCCCTCGCGACCCACACCGCAACAAGGAGGGCGGGGCAGGCGGGGCGGAGCGGAGCGGGCGGGAGGAAGTCCCGGCGCGCTGTGTGTTTCTGACCCAATCAGCCTGAGTTAGTTGGCTCTGTCCAGAGCGACGTGTACGGTCCTAATTTACCCCTCCTGTGCTGCGCGTTGTGTGTGTGTGCGCGCGCGCGCGCGCGTGTGTGAGGGTAGGTAAGGGAGGTAAAGGGGGTGTCTACGTGCGTATCACGAAGAGCAACAGGAAGCTTTTCGAGGACGACAGAAATGATGTTATTTGTGGAAACAGTATTTTTACGTGGAGAGGGAGAGGCTGTGGAGGACGCAGGGAGCTCATTTTTATCGGATAAAAAAGGGGGTGGGCGAGCAGGTGACTCAAAGCAAAAACGCAGAAACCGCATTTGCTAATGATGACGTTTCTTCCCCCGTTCTGAACGCCCCCCGCTTTATTCCTTTTTAGTCAGCAACATTCTCCCCCCACCCTAAGCCGTAGGTGATGAAGTGGTGGGACGAACGGACAAAAGAGACAGTAAGGCAATAAGGGTTTCTTGAAGTTGGGAGTAAAAAAAGAAGAAAGAGAGAAAGGTGGGGAAAAACAACTGCCTCTCTGTCTGCATCTCTCTCTCTCTCTCTCCCTCACAGGAACACACCATCCCTTCAACTAATGCCTGTCATGCCGACCTAGCCAAGTCACCTTCGTGATATGGTTCAGGGATTATAGAGCGAGAGATGGAGAGGTCGTGGCAAACCGGGAGACAAAGATATAGAGACAGCGAGAGAGAATAGAAAAGAGAGGCGGAAACAGCGAAACACCTCTCTGCAGGCAGGCCCAGCCGCAGCCTATCGCTCCCGCCATTAGTAATCAGCCCTGCTCCCCGGCTGACTTTGATCCCGTGGCCCCCTCCCCCGTCTCTCACCTGCTCGAGGCCACTTACGCTTTTACCGCTCTCTCACTCCCCACCCCTCTCTCTCTCTCTCTCTCTCTCTCACGCTGCTTCAAGTACAACCCAGCTTCGCCCGCCAGGGGGAAAGTGCCCCCACCCCTCTCCCATGGAGCGGCGGTGGAGATTGCTATTCCATTCATGGAAGCCCCCTTCTCTCCCCCCTCCTCTCATTCGGATGGGCCGCTGGGCAGAGCGCCCTGCACCGTGCCGCAGACTGATATTTTGCAGCCGCCTCCGCCTTTTACCCCCACTCCCCCATCTGAAACAACCCCCCGCCCCCGACCCCTAACCTACCCCTTTCCCTCCCAGGCACACACGACCAATTGCGGGGCTCTCTGCCTCTCCCTCTCACGCGGGAGAGAGCGCGCTCTCGGCAAATTATCACAAGCGGGAAACACTTGCGAATTCGGATCCACGCGCAGCTGAGTTTTGCGGCAGCCTTTAGGCGTACTGCAACCAGCGAGTCGAGTGCCAACAAACTGCACAACCCATAAAAAATCTTACTTTAAACCAGACCACACATTAAAAGCTTGAACATTTTTATTGATACTGAGTTCTGTGTAAGTGCTCTGCTTATTTTTAGCCCGCTCTTTTGCTTAAAAGCTATATAAGCGGGCTTATGCCATCGCCTCTGTGTCTGTCGGTCTGTCTGTCTGTCCGTCTGTCCGTTCCCCAAGAAGGACGTGAGCTAGAGGTCTGAAATTTTCAGGGTATTATTGTTGTCACTTATGGACAACGAAACGGTTGGTGCAAATCCTGGCAACCACCCCTGAGTGGGTCTGAGGGGGTAACAAAGAAATAGGGGTTGGTCTAAGAAGTGGAAAAAAAATATTTTTATTATTGTCTCCTAAGGGGTAACGCGTGAAAGTAGAGCCCTTTGGGCTAAAATTTCGTCCGTTTGGCTCTATCTCTCACTGTTTAGGCGCAAGAGGGAGTTTTTCTGACAAAAGTGGCCCAAAAACAATATATTAAGCTTAGAAAATATTTGATGGTTTCCTCAGGGGTAACTATGGCAAGTAGAGCCCTATGGGCGAAAATTTTGTCCGTTTGGCTCTATCTCTCATCGTTAAGGCGCTAGAGGGAGTTTTTCTGACAAAAGTGACCCCGAAACAATATATTAAGTTTCGAAAATATTTGATGGTTTCCTAGGGGGGAATCTTGTGAAAATAGATTCCTGTGGGTTAAAATTTCGTCCGTTTGGCTCTATCTCTCACCGTTTAGGCGATAGATGGAGTTTCTCTCACCAAAATGGCCAAAACAAAAATAT
>NW_026267228.1:515181-541937 GCF_000697945.3 Frankliniella occidentalis
GGCCCGCTCCCTGCCGAACCGAGTTGCCGGTGGAGCGAAGCGGAGCTGGCAACTTGGTTTGGCGGAAGAGCGGGCCCAGCTTGTTTAATACGTCGGTGTGAACAAATTTGTTCATACTGGCGTATTTAAAAATGCGTCAGCAGAGCACGCACTACACAGAACTCAGTAAGCTATGAATAAAAATGTTCATAAGCTTTGAGTGTGCACACTCGGAAAACTGTTTCATTAATTTTATGAAATCCTATCGGGAAATGGATGCTTGCCAATTAAAATTGCGCCAATTACGACAAGTCAAAAAAATTCCCATTCATATTTCTAAATCAAGTTTTTGATGGAATTAATTCTTTGAATCAAATAAATGTGCGAATAGAGGCACCTAGTTTCTCGGAATTTAAAGCCGCCGTCTAGTGTCAGCGTTCTATACATTTTCCGCAAAATATTTCACCGGCCCGGTAACTCTTCCCTCATGATTCCCACTCTCCGGTCGACCTGGACGACGGGTGGTAAAGGGGGGTCGTCGAGTAGATAGAAGGGGTTGGAAGGGACTGGAGAGGTTTGAAGGGGGTTGGAGGAGGCCGGCTGGCAGCGGTGGCAGCGGTCGCAAAACTGCAGCGTCAACAGTCACCCCCATCCCACCACCACTCACCCCTCCAATTGGTCCTATTTGGCCGGGGACACGCATACGCACTACACGTCTTCAGCGCGTAGCCACGCCATGCACCCTGTAGGTTCAGGGCGCGGTCCCCCACCAACGACATTCATAACGCGTTCATCTCGCCCAGCCGAGCTCTGCCGTTGCCCGCAAATGGTATAAAGGGATTTCCACTCGCGTAGCGCAAAATTACAGAAACGGCGGTCGAAATTGCTTCGGCAGCCGAAAGCAGCAGCAGCACGGCAAATTGGTGATTCAGCCGTGCGCCCATCAGTCTCCCACCACCACCGAGGCAAGCAGGAGGGAGCAGAAAACTGGAGATAAATACACAGGGCCTGCGGTGCCAGTCAGGGGCAAAATGGGACTGGATTATTCGTCACGAATTTCTTTTTTGTTACCTCAGAGAACAGAGGGAGGAAATAAAAAAGATGGAAAGAAAACACGACGTAGCGCAGGGCGCAACCCCAGCAGCAGCGGCGGCCTGACGCTAATGGCCCGGGTCGCGGCCACCGCGGCGTCGTCGTCTGCTCTGCGAATAACGACGCCGCGTTATTGACAGGCTCGCAGGAGGAAGAGAAGGAGATCCCAGGAGGAAACCAGCGGAAACCAGAAGAAACCGGAGGGAACCGAAGGAAACCGGAGGAAACCAGAGGAAACCAGAGGAAACCAGAGGAAACCAGAAGAAAACCGGCCCCGTACGCCCGACCTAAAGGGGACTCCGCCGAGAGACACAATGTTACAATGACAAAATCGACAAAAAAAAATGCAGGCATAGTTAGGATACGGAAACGGTGGGGGTGGGGAAAGGGGGGGGGGCTGAGACGTCGTAACAACGACCCGTGTTTACCAAAAAATTGCAATTTTGATTTGAAATCAAAAACTGCTTCCGCTGTTCCAAAGGAAATTCTGACTTTTATGTGAAGCTAAATTCCGACAATTCAAAGTAATACCTCCAAATTAACTTAAATCAGCTTTACATAAGAAAGTCAAAATTTCATTTGGAACGACGAAGCAGTTTTGACGTCAAATCAAAGGTACGTTTTTGTGGGTTTGCGACCTGGAGCGGCGGAAGAGACTAACCGCTCTGTCTAAACAACTAGCACCGACTCGCTCGACAACGCGACCCTCACCTGCCAACTAAACACCTGCAGAACCTCACACCAACCAGGACCTTCCTCCCCCAAATCCCGAGGACGGGCATTAGACTTTCTAAGTGAACCGCGGGGGACGCGGTGGACACAGTTTAGTTCGTCTTTAAAAGATCACTTTCTTACGGGATTTTTTTTGTCGGGGTGGAGGCAGGGTTGAGGACAGTTTTTCTTTAGAGAGACAGGCAGGGAAGGGTGATTCTTCTCGACGCCCTTCGCCCTTCTTCCCCCCCCCCCCCTCAAAAAAACTGTCGTCTTCCTCCATCGCTACCCCTGCCCATCACCCAACCGCGCCTGCCTTCAGTCGGGATCCGGCCCGTGACTGACTGGCGCCATTTCTCACAATTTGCATTCGTAACTGAGGAGACATCAGTGGAGGGGAAAGTGGGGCGGGTACAAATCTCCCGAAGGGATATCACGACTGTGATCGCAACGCTTTGCTGACGGCGGAGGCGTCACGCTGATGCTGAGAGCACAACTACTTGGCGGCATTTGGGGCATGCAGACTCCCCCGCCCCTTACACACGCACACAGGCGGCTGTGTGCACCAGTATATGTCACCGCTGAATAACTTTGGACGTTAACGAGGTGTAATTAATTCCACGGCAGCTCAACACACACCACACGAACGCGTCCCTTCGCACCTCAGCAGCCCGTCCGACCCGTGGGGGTTGTGACGGAGAGGTGCGGAAAAGTGGAACTGTGGGGCGCTGGCAACTTCATTTTCAGAATGCAATAAGGCGCAGTTACAGGAGCACCGCCACCAGCGCGCAGTATGGGACAAGAGAAAACAAAGGGCACATGAAGCCAAGGGATGATTGATTTGTTATTGTCGGTTGTCGTTGCAATTCAGCATAATGACACACACATTTATATAGCTCACTCATTACTTGTAATTTTCCCTCAATCTCATATTTATCTGTTATTTGCTCATGGATTTCTTGCAATCTTATAATTTGGCGACATGATGGATTACACCCGGAATCATTCGTGAAATTGTTTCCACTGTAAAACATAACATTTGTTCTTGCATGTACGACATATTTTGTAATTTGCCATTTACAAAACGTCTTGTACATGAGCAACCTTCCACTCTTGCCCGTCATTCGATTTCAAGTAGATACGCAAATGCTGCTAAATTTATTGCACAAAGGCGTAGCCGGTTACTTAATCCAAAAGTTACGCACTCAAGGATTTGAGGTAGGGAAGGGGAGAGGAGAGAGAGAGCGAGAGAGCACAACAACCCTGACCAGCCACTTTGCAGAATTCACCCCAGCCTCAACCCACCCACCATCATCCCGAGGAACTCGCCTTGCTCTCACCTCCCAGAAATAATGTTTACACTTGCACAATGACCTGAATCCAAAGCAAAGCGGGTGAGGGGTGGGGTGTGCGGGATGGAGGGTGGAGGGGTGGGGTGTGCGGGGTGGAGGGTGGAGGGGAAGTGAGGTGGGGCACGGTCGGGCACGGCCGTGTTGTGTTGTGGAATGCAACGTTCAGCAGGCGCGGTGAGGGCCAGTGCTGTTCCTGCTGAATGGACAAGCCGACAAGCACGCCCACCCACCCAGGCGAGCGTTTCAGCGCACGATTTGAAAAACAGGCCAGCGGGTCATTTGAAAAGCCCGCGCGCTGTTCTGCCCTGCGCAGCACACACAGCAGATTGCGTATACACACACGTAAAAAAGAAAAAAACTGCACAGGCTGCAGTAACCGCACGTAGTGTGAAAAATGACTTGATGGCGTGTTTACGCGTGTTTTGCCGACACGGCGACGAGCGGAAAACAAAAAGGAAGCATTTACTGCACAAAGGGGGAGGCAAACGAGGTTTCACCCCAACTCATGCTGCTCCGTAATGTGAAAAGCAGATCGGAAATGACAAACACAAAAACGAGAGTTACGCAGAAGAACCAATCACATCGGACTGTGCGCGCGCATCCGAAACCCAAAGTGGCGACGCGGAAACACGCTTTGCAATTCAACAATTTCGCCCAAGTTTGTTCAAGTGATTCGCAAAGTCATTGGCAGGGCAGTCGGGTGTAAGGGGGAGGGGGGGGGAGGGAGCATGGGGAGTAGGGTTGTGCGTCTTGCATAATCATTTGTTCCCCTGGAGGCCGGACCCCCTCCGCCCGGGTCCTTCTCTCTCCTCCCCCGCGAGGGTCTATTTCCAGACAACAGACCTGGCACGGGCACGCCTGCGACGCCCACCGCCTCCAAGAAGCCGCCCGTGCTCCCCTCAAGTGCACCGGCGTCACAAGCCATATCGCGCCAGCGTGCCAAATCAACGATGACAATAATGCAATAAAACTTTTGAGCTTGGCGGTGTACACGTCAGTCGCGCTCGCTGTTGCGCGGGTCGCATGGCTGCGGCAGCAACAGCGGCATTGAGTTTAACGAATTTGGCCGTCGAATCAAAAAGAAAGCACAGAACAAACGAGGAACAAACGACTCGCCGCAAAAGCGGCGCACAGAGAGGGAGGAGAGAGGGAGAGAGGTAGGGATATAGAGAGATGGAGAATGAGGTAGGAAAAGGAATGGGAAACAATGCGGGCGAAACGCCGTCAACGTAACTAACCGGAGCGCTATGCTGAGCGCGAGTGTGGCTAAAGTGTTTTGGCCGCAAACCTGACATGAGCAACGGAGAAAGGGCGTAGTTGAATGTGAGGCGTGCCGCGTGCCGCCGCAGCCTCCGCCCTTCGCCCCCCTCACGGCTGGATACTTTCACGATTTCACTCTGCTTTTTAATCAAGTAGAGCCCTATTCGCCGCTTAGAGTCCACACCCGCCTTCCTTTGTGAACCCCGCGCGCCCCACAAATCGAAAAACTGCCCAGTTCAACAAAATTCAGCAAATACTTTTACTGAGATCAGCTCAGCGATAATGGGGAAAGTCAAAATTTCAGCGTCACGTCACACAGATCTCGTTCTTTTCACTGTGCGGGCTGGTGGAGTTTGAGTTGTAGATGCACAGGAAAACGATGAGCAAAAGGGCGGTTGCCAAAGGAAACAACAACACCCCACTATACTGGCCGCCTGCTGAAGGCGACACGGCCCCGGGGCTACACATGTGAGTCGCCAGTCCATGCCCAGCCCTACGGCCCGGCGTCGAAACGAGAGGGGAGGGGGAGGAGAAAGGGGGCGAGCGCCAGCGTAGAGAGGGGGTATCCGATTTGCAAGGGGTGTCTATTTATACGCGCGGTGAACCGAGCCGGCGCACGACCCCCCCCCCCCCCCCCCCCCCCCCCCCACACTCTCCCTGACCACCAGCTTTGCGGCATTCTGCCCCACTCCCGTCACTACAACAGCGTCGGTGAGAACACGCCCCACGCAGGACGCCTTCCCCCACTTCCGGTTCAAACCTCCTCCACTCTGGAGGCCGCCAATTATTTTCAATCCGCACAAGTCCTCCCCTGTGACGCTTCCGCCCTAATAAGGAAGGGGAAGTAGCCGGAGGGAGAATAGAAGAAACCGAGGGGGAGGGGGAAACCTGACCGGGCGAAATGAGATCTGGCCCAAGATCCCCAGATCCTGCTCAGAGTCCGCGTCCAAACAGGCGGGAGGGAAGAACACAGAATCACATCCAGCAGCGGCACGTGACGCAATCACCGGGGGGGGGGGGGGGGGGGGGGGGGGGGGGGGGGGGGCAGCCGACGCGCACCTCCAGGACGCCGTCGGCTCGTTATCGGATTAGAGAGGGGGAGCTGAACGCGCCGGAAGGGACGCGGCGAATGAAAAATAAGTAAGTTTGAGAGGAAGGGAGCGGGAGAGTGGACGGAGAGAACAGGCAGATGGGTATGGTTAGCAGGATGGTGAATAAAGGAAGAAAGGGGAAGGGGGAGGGGAGGGGGGGAGGTCAAGAGCAGAAGGCGGATGGTTAGGTCGCAGAGCACGTCGCCCCCTTCCCCCTCCCCCTCCATTTCCGATCGTCACTTGCACCTCGTCGATACGCAGAACGCGTCGCGTCGCCTTACACACAGAGAGAGAGAGAGAGAGAGAGAGAGAGAGAGAGGACCGGATGGAGGCAGCTCGATGGCGGTGTTTGCACCATGCAGATCTACCCCGCACCCCCGGGCCGAGCTGAGCTGGAGCAGGACGCCCGGCAGGTAGGCAGGCTGCGTGCGCCGGTGCGCCGCGGGCAGGACGCGCCACCAGGGGACCGGCGGCAGCAGGCCGGCCGCCCACCGGCAATGCCTCCCTCCACACACCGCAACGGCGAACAACTCTGCAGCGCCTCGCAATATACCAATAATACTGACGAGAGGCGGTAACAATACAATCGGCACTTCATCAGATGAGAATGAGACGTTACGGAGTAAAAGAGGATACTTGGGACATCCCATCCCCCATCACAACAGCAAAACACAAAAAAAGAAAAAACAATCAAGCATGGATTGTTAGCATCGTTCTTTTTTTACTTTCTCTACTTCACATTACAATTAATGAGGACTAAATTTTGCGAGACCAATAATAGTGCCACAATCACCCGGCGGCGTTTCGCTCGCCGCACTGCTGCTTCGCGCTCGGTGAGCAAATGTGAAGGGGGTGGGGATGGGTTTGGAAAGGGGGATGGGGAGAAGGTTGGGAGCCGATGGGATGGGGAGGGGGTTGGGTTGGGGACAATCGCCCAGCAATTGGTCCCCGCACCGGGTTGTTGAGTGGTGCCGGCGCTAATTTTAATCTGGCGATAAATACTCAACACTAGCAGCGCCCGCTACCACCGTATTCGTCATTTGCGGGCGGTACGTATACTTAGACTCGGAATATAAGGCACAGTTTTGTTCCTAAAAAGGGAACATTTGTCATGCACATACAGACCGGGTGCAATTTTGCTCCTAAAACTATAAAATTTGGGGAAAGCTTATTTACTCTAACAATTGTCTACACAGCCACGTCGCGACTTGAACTTTAGCCGATGCTGGTCGCGACTTTGGCATGTCCTACACGTTGCAAGCCGAGGGGGTATTCACTCCCGTAATACCCTGTACACCCCACCTGGATATTACGCGGTATTACTTGTAATGTAATACCGAAAAATAACAAAATATGCTATAAGGTGGAAAAATTTTGAGTGTAATACCGGCGTAATACCCGGTAATACCTCGTAAGTTGGTGTAATACCGAGTACTCTGTACAAGTTTTATGGTAGTGAATACCCCCTCGTTGCAAGCTCTAGCAAATGCTCATCTCCTCGGGGGAAGCGGAGGTCAAGGGGTGCATATATACTAAAGCTCATTTACTCCGTCTGGCCAGTGTGTTGACCTCTTCCCCCTGGGACGCCTCCACCTCCCCCTCTCTCTCACACAAACACACATACGTACCAACACCCGCACACACATACACACACACACAAACGCACATGGAGGGAGCTTTGCTTTCAAATGCTGCTGAGGCAAACTCGGGCAGGACGCCAAAGAAGACCCCAACCAGCGCGTCGTCGTGGCGCGGTGTGGTGAAGAGGGGAGCGGGGAGGGGAGGGGAATCTGGAGAGAGAAGAGAGACTCAGGGGTGGGGGGGGATGCCGGCGTATCCAAAAAGTTATGCGCGAGCCCATGCACCAAGTGTATTTTTGCCGACGAAAAACAAATACGAAATCCACATGACTCGCGACGCTGTGTAGGGTCTTTGGAGGCTGCCTGCCAATAGTTTTGGATAGAATATAATGACGATGATGCACGATGCATTGGAGGCGTTGCGCACTTCGTTGAGAACTTCGGGGCTCGCTCTGCCTCTCTCTTGACTAAGGTGTTCAACTCCCATCAACTTCTCGCTGGCGGCCCGCACACTGTAAAAAATATTACGAATTTTCCTAGCCCATTGGGTGTATGATTTCCCAGCGGCAACTGGGATTTTTAATTCCCAACCCAGTGGGTTTGCAAAGGCCAATCCCTTTCGAGGATTTGAATTTTCAAGTCTATGTGGACTTGTGAAATTTTGGTGCGAAGGTAGAAAATTCATGCCTGGAAACGAAAATTTCCGAATTGGATAAGAGGTTTGTCATTAACAGACCCACAACTTGAATTTTAGTGTCGGGTTGACAATCCTGCAACTACAAACCAGAATTTCCCAACCCATACATGGAAATAGTGTTTCCTAACCCACAACTGGGATTTGGGGGGCTCCGCTCGCGCGCCCCTTTGCTTTAGAGGGCTAGCTGACGCTATCTCTCCACCTCCCGCTGCGTAGCGGAGGGGTAACGTGCAAGAGAAGCAACCCGTAGGTCCATGTTCGACTCCCTCTCGGGCCACTTTTTTTTTTTTGTAGCTCAATGTGGTCTTTATGGGACCAGGTGCGTTCCCTAACCCACAACTTGAATTTTCAAGTTGTCGGTTACGGAACGATATTCCAACCCACAACTTGAAAATTCTTACGTGGATACTATTCTGTCAATCACAAGACCTCTGGGTTGAGGAATTTCCCAACCCGTGGGTTAAGAAATTCATCCACCCATGGATCAGCAAAATCCCGCGACAAAAGTGAGAATCGAGCGTTTCACCACCCAAAACTGGGATTCTCTTAAAAAAATTTTTACAGTGCAGTGCAGGCAGCGCAGACCCGACGTAGTCTGTTTCTATTTCAGCGGCAGCGCGCCACACCCCACCCCACCCCGCCAGAGTGAGGCGCGGTGCAGGGCGGGATGGCCGCAGGAGAGACCAGAGACCCCGCCGCCCGCATACAAGCAAAACAGGGCCAGATGGACGGGAAGCCGAGGGCAGAGTCTCCGCCTACAGTACTCCACCCCCTGCTGTTCCTGCATGCATGGACACCTTGCACTGGAAAAAATCAACGCGCCAATAAAGTCGCAATACCTTCAAATTATAATTCGTTTAATAACCGAAGATAAAAGATTGTAACTCGAGTTACAATCACAGTTACATTTCAATTGAAATGCTCTAAAATGACTACATAAAATGCATATTTCTTGGGACCAAAAATGCCATTTAGGATTAGTGTATGACTGAAGGTACTTACATCCTATCTAGTGTCAATTACATGGTGATCTTTGGTAATCCTTAGTGAATCGTTGCTAATCTGTACTAATTAGAAATCCAGTATGTCAACTTTTTTCTCAAGTTGGCCGCACCCCTCGAACCTGCCAAAACGGTCATTTTGTCACAACTCCTTTCCTTTGTGCGCAGGATCAGATCTGCGGAAATGATACTCGTGCACCTCAGAAGGAGACGTCTTCCACGGCCACTTTGACGCGTGCGGTGATGTGGAGGTGGGAGGAGCAGAACAGGTCGCCGCCGGGAATCGAGCGCCCCGCCCCGCCTGAGCAGTACACTGACCTTGCGCCGCGCCGACGGACGCCGCCAGACCCATCGCCGCGGTATCCGATTCGCTTTTTACACGCTTCGGCCCGAAAACACCCGTCTTTTCGGTCGCGGCGGAAACGTGATTACCTGCAGGACAGAGAGAGAGAGCAACAGAGTCGTTAGTCACGCAACTGCAAATCACACCGGTCGCAGCCACACTGTGAAACAGTAACGCAAGCACTAATAAATAAAGTGTTCAACTGGTGTGCACATGCACTATATTGCACACGATATCGCGTTTGACTGGATATTTGAATACTATAAAGAGTTTAACAGTGATGTTGAACACGCTTAAGTGTTCAACATTATGGTTGGCTATGAAGCTTTGGACACTTGAATGTGTTCAAATACAGTTGAACACTTTGAAGTACTCAAATACCCTGTAAATCACTTAAAAGAGTGCGCAATATATAGTATTGCGCACTTGCGTCTGCACGCCAGTTGAGCACTTATCAGTAAGAGTGATACTAGGGGAAGGGAGGAGGGCATGAGCAAGGAAAACAAGTACTGCGTATGCCGTTTAGCACACAGCTTTCGGGGGAATATTCGCGCCCCCCTTTCTCATCGATCATACGCCGCCGTGCCCCTGCTGCGACGTCGCCGCCATCCTCAATGTTTTCCTCTCTCGATCTCTTTCTCTCGTTTCTCTCTCGCGCTTACTCTCACCCTCTGTCGCTCACCCTATGTCGATCTTATTACCTCTCTCTTCCCTCTGTCTTTCCTATATCTCTCCCTCACCCCCCCTCTCTCTCTCTCTCTCTCTCTCTCTCTCTCTCTTTCGCCCCACATGGCGGCCATTGGCACACACTGCATAATATGCCAGACGTGGGCGCCGCCACAATCGTTGGATCCATTCACCACGTTGGTCCATTCATTCGCTCACTCACTCGTTCACTCATCGCCGGTGCTTGTGTGTGTATGCGCATGTGTGCATGCACGCGAGTGAGTGTACGAATGTGTATGTGTGCGTGTGCGGCCAAGCAGACCACCACGTGACCATGTCGCGCAACTTCCGCCCTCGTGCGTACTCTGCTATCAAACGGAATAATCACTACATCCAAAAACGCTCTTCGTTTGGTTTACCTCTGCATATTGCTGGCCGGTTATTGGCACAAGGGATAAAATAAAACGAGGCAGAGAAAGAGAGGGGGGGGATTATTTCGGTTCGAACGACCGACACGGGTTACAGCCAAGGTGGTCTGCGGTAGTCTGCTTTAAAGGCGTCCGGAAATGCCTCGTGACATGTACTGCGCAATCAACGGTGAGAGAAGTACAGAAAGGCGAGCGAGCGAGAGTTGGAGGAAATGCCAAGCTAAACAACGTCCGATCGGACTCTGCTGCTGCTTCGCTGCAGGTCTTTTTATCTACCTCCTGCCCCTTGTGAGTCATTTCGCCCGCCATCAGTCAGAGAAGAGGTGGTGATGATCTGCTTGTACTCGAGCCCGCACCGTGGGAACCACGGCAGCTCAGAGTCACCTTCGGCATCTCAGATGAGTTGAGTTCAGCACCTCTAAGCACATTACCTCTAAAGATTTTTACCTCTAAGCAAATTACCTCTAAGGATATTTACCTCTAAAGCAAAGTACCTCTAATGGATTTTACCTCTAAGCAAAGTACCTCTAATGAATTTTTCCTCAGAAAGTATTTTACATGCAAATAAAATACATGTTACACTGGTAACCCGTAAAACCCTTAACATATGTGACATACATGTGACATACAAGTCGCCCATACGAACGCGTCGGGGACATGTACGTGGTGGTTGAAGTCATTGGTCCGACATACATGTGACATGTATATGTGCACTCACATACAAGTGTGTCGCACATCTATGTGTTCTGAGAAACATCCGGCACATACATGTGATATACAAGTCGCCCACACGAACGCGTCGGGGACATGTATGTGGTGGTTGAAGTCATAGGTCCGACATACATGTGCACTCTCATTTCCTAATGGACACGCTTACGGAGAATTTTGTGCTAACATATTATGGATCACAAATTATCCATAATATGGATAAAATTGTCCGTATTACAGACATTCCTTCATCCGTAGGGAGACAGTGCCCGTAAGGCGCCACGGTTCCCTGGGGTAGGCAAACAGGCCAGTCGTCGTAGTGATGCTGCACGGCATGGAGGCGTGCGAGCGGGTTGCCTAGATATCCACTTAGCGCGACTTGTGACTATCCCAGTACTACAAGTCTATATATCGAGGATTTTTAGAGGTGAAGTACCTCTAAATAAAATTACCTTACGGGTCTTGCGGGTAGGCAACCTGCTCGCACGCCTGCGTGCCGTGCAGCATCACTAACACGACTGGCCTGTTTGCCTACCTTAGGGAACCGTGGCTGCCTCGATGCACACACAAAATGGAAAAGGACAATTTTGTATCTAGGAGAGATGCGTTCTTAAGCACATCTCTAGCGGATGCAAATTTGCACGTAAATTAGACACAAATAAAGTCATTTGTACCTAGTCTAGGTACAAGTTGTAACATTTCACGGTTCACCGAAAGCCATGGACTGCGCACCTCTTCCATTCGCGTCGAGTGCACGTTGCTCGAGCAGAGTCTCAGCTTGAGAGGGGGCTTAATCAATGGGCCTTCGAGCAAAATGATAGAGGTGCCACAGTCAATGGCAGAGAAGGGAGCTTCCCCTGAATGCTCGCGCTCGATTGTCTCCACTAGGCCCCCGAGAGCCTTTCGTTACTTCGGACGAATCCTGGCCGTACCGCATGCAGGTGCAGGCGAGCATGCGGTTTGCCTACCTGCACTGCCAGTAAGGCGCTACGGCCCCCTGGGGTAGGCAAACCCGCCAGTCGTCTTGGTTATGCTGTACCACACGCAGGCGTGCGAGCGGGTTGCCTACCTGCACTGCCCGTAGGGCGCTTCGGCCCCCCTGGGGTAGGCAAACCAAACGTGCGGTAATGTGTGACTGCAAGAGCCACCTGGTACATTGTCGTACGCTATATTTGCGTTTTCTCGCTTCGCTCTCCGTACGACACCTACGCGCCTCTCTGTGACTGTGAGATAGATATGAGAGACATGTGTCAAACACACTTTGGAATGCAGCTCGTGTGACACACTTCCAATCGAGCCTGGCCAAGCCCAACCAAACGAGAATATAAGACATTTTAGAGGTACTTTACCTCTAAAATGTCTTAGTACACGTATGTTTGAGCAGACAGGCCCGTGGCGGACGGTATTGCAGTTAAAAAACCGACGAGTTTTCACTTGCGTAATACACTGCACACCTAAACTAAATATTACGCGTAATGTGATACCGAAAATAAAAAAAATATACCCGAAAATAGCAGAGTTTTAGTTGCAAAGCTTGTGTAATGCCAGCGTCATACCACGTAATACACGTAATATGTAATACTCTGTACATGAAAATTCCGAGTGAAAACCCCCTTGTTAAAAAAAGACGCTCCCCCCTTTCCCCTCAAACATAGACAGAGAGAAAAAATTAAGTCAACCCCGCGGTGACGGGGACACGTTTGATGCCTAACGGCATAGCCACCATATGTTTACATTTCGTAATAAAGGTATACGTTGTACGCCTACCCCCATGAGCGCCTCCACGTTTTCCTACTCCCGCCGGCCGTAAGGGGCCACAAGCGAGGGGCCCTCATATGAGCCGAAGCGAGTAAGGTATTGGGAATGGGAGAGAGTTCTTTTACTTTTGTACAGTGAAACTCTTAGCTGGCGACTTCTCGACATCCCCTCAGTGGTAGCGTTTTTTTCGGAATGGCCGGATGTTGTGACTTAAGTCACTACCAGGTGGCTGATTTACGCCGCGCACTGTCGTAGTTATACTGTACTGCATGCATGTGTGCGTGCGGGTTGCCTACTCGCACGGGGCCATAAGGAGCCGTGGGCAGCGAGCATAGGCAAACCCGCTCGCGCCCGTGCATGCGGTACAGTATAACTATAAAAGTGCGCTGCGTGCATCAGCCACCTGGTATACTGTTGTTATTACCACTGTAACATGTATTTTATTTCCATGTAAAATAAGCTTTCTGAGGTAAAATTCATTAGAGGTACTTTGTTTAGAGGTAAAATCCATTAGAGGTACTTTGCTTTAGAGGTAAATATCCTTAGAGGTAATTTGCTTAGAGGTAAAAATCTTTAGAGGTAATGTGCTTAGAGGTGCTGAGCCGCCCCCTCTCAGATGAGCCAAAGGCTGATCGATCGTTATCGGATCCGACAGTAAGTTGTTAGATATCGTTATTCTAGACTACATGGACGACAAGCAGCATGCACTACATGTTTATTGCCACCTCTGACTGCAGGTAACACCGCCATGTGCTAAAGGTTCTCTGGTCTGTATACTATGGGGCCGTTCACAAATTACGTCACGCATCTGACGGGGGGGAGGGGGTCTCTGCCCGCGTGACGGTCCTATCCTGAAAGCATTAGAAGGTTAGGTTAGCCGCGTGACGTGGGGGAGGGGGGGAGCCAAAACCGCTCGAAATTTGCGTGACGTAATTTGTGAACGGCCCCTATCCTTCGGAAATAAAATATAGAAAATTAATAGAAAACGTAGTTAAGAGTTACTAGTTCACCCGATGTCACAAGTCTAAAAAATGTTTTCTTAAGTATCATTTGAGCGACTTTTCATACATTTTCTAGAGTCAAGACGATTTTTCTGTTGGTATTAGAAAATGTCGGAAAATGCTCAGTTGTGTCAGGAGTAAAAGTAATCCGGGGTCGGGGATGTACTTAGAAACAAGAAAAACAAGTCTCCGTGTGCAGGTGGAGGGATGATAAGGAGATTTAGAGCGCTTCGAATATCAGCTGGCCTCGACCTTCGCACAGGTAGCTCTTCCGTTTGCCAAGTATCCCCTCCGTAACCCAGCGCCGTATACCTCGCTATCGATACGTCCCAAAGGGTGGGTAGCATTAGCATAGACAGGTCACACACAAACACGAGAGAGGGGGAGGGGAACACATGTCTGGACCATCTGGACCACGATATGAGAAGAGAAGGGGACTGGAGAACACTGAAGCAGGGCGAGGCAAAGTAGGGGCACAAGAAGAGGAATACGGAAACAGCAAGAGCTTCAGTCACGCGCGATCTCGTTATTTCTGCATCTGCTAGCGACGCTTCCCCGTCAGGCCGCGCCATGCTCTCTGTGTGCCACATGGCACTGCAACGAGAGAGAGAGGGAGAGAGAGAAGCACCCACCATACCCGCGAAGATGAAGGGGCTAGCGAGAGAGTGATGGCGTGTATAGCAATATGCTTGCCACATAAAACAAAACGCGCAAAACGTTGGGACAAATTGCAGTGAAAAAAGGCACGGACAAAAGTGAAAAAAATAAAAGAACAAATATACGCCGGAATATACACACGCAAAATCAACAGAGAACCGGGGCAGCAGCAGCACGACAGGAGGGTTCACCTCACCTGGTAGGCTACGTCCTTCTTTCGCTTCCTCGTTGTTCCTACACCAGCAGTACCAGCAGCAGCCGGGTAAAGGGACCCTTACTTTGTTGGTAGCGTCGGCCGCCGCCGCCCCATCCGCCGCGCGAGGCGTCCTAGTGGCGAATAAACTCGGGGTAACGACACGCCGCCGGACACACGCCGCGCGTCTAACAAAATAAACAAGTTGCCGAGTTTATATGCGCGCTCGCCGATGCGGGACGATGACACGACTTTTTATTTTAGTTTTTTTCCTCTTTTTTCAATACTCGCCTGTTGCAACATTTTGTCCGTGGTGTGATTTATATATTTTTTGTTTCTTTTACTATTATTTGCAGTTTTTGTTTAAATGTCGCATGCGTTGCAACCCCGCCCCTCTGCTTCGCATCTCTCCCACAAAACCCATTAGAGCGCGGTATGGGGTCGACTTCAACAAGGAGAAAAAAGGGAGGGGGGCAAAGAAAGGGGCCCACGTGTAGCAAATAAAAAGTAATGCTGACAATGAAAAACAAAATGAAGCCCCTCACGTAGCAGTAATTTAGTAGCCCTTCGTCTACGCATAACAAAAACACAAAATCATCCCTATCTTCCTTAATTTAAATAAGGCAGCCGAAATAGAGTCACATTATTTACATGAACCCCAGCTATTTCCATTATTAGCTTCTACATACACACCTGGGTGCGCTCTCGTATGGCAGAGTGCTATGGCCCTCGGATATTTGTTTTCCCTTTTCTGTTTGCAAAAAAAAGTTTGCTGTTTAAAGGTCAAGGAAAGTCAAACAAGGGAGATTGAGGAGCATGGCAAGAGAAAAAGGGGGCCAGGGGCGCAGATTCTACCTTTTATTTTTCAGCAGCAGGTCATGGGGTCATGGAGGGCATAGGGGCCCTTCACACGGGCACATGACCAGAGTGTCCGGCGCCTCTCATGGCTGCTCATGCCGCCGGCCGAAAATGGACCGCGTGTTTGAAGAGGGGAGGGGGGAGGATTGGGGGAGCCGGGAGAGGGAGGAGAGGAGAGACATACAGCACGCCGCCGGACCGCGGACGGTGCTTTAACATTTCATCCTAGGCCGGCCCAGGCAAGCCCAACACGGGAGGAAGGGGCCAACTGCACAGAGCACCAACAGCTCGCTAAAAATACATGTCTGTAAAATAAGAGTATTTCTGCAAAAATGTTTTTACAACTTATTTCATCAAGAATTTCTTTGTCAGACCCCTGTACCGACAAAATGAGTTAGAGACAGATCGGCATAATGACACTCTAGTAATTTATTTTTAATGTATAGGAGGGCATTTTTAAAATTTGTTTATTTGCAGTGTGCCGAGGGCACGGTGTTATGGACTATGGGATCGGCAAGGAAATGAGGGAGGACCTGCACGACATAAAGGTCGACCAACTATCTGCCATTATTTGCCCATTTCTGTTCCGCGAAGCACATCCCCGCATGTCTCGGTGCTCTTCTCCTCAAGCAGCCAGTCGCCGCGACGTTCAGGCGGTCTGGCGCAGGACAAGCGGCCCACTATCTTGGCGCAGCGAGTCCTGTTACCCGGGGCGCTCGCGACTTGGCGAAACAAACGAACAACGGAATAAATGAACTGCGGAAAAAATGAACTGAATGAACGAGCTACGGAATGAATGAACTCCGGAAGAAGTGAAATTTGGAATAAAAGAACAACGGAATGAATGAACGAACGGCCTAATATATGAACGAACGACCTTATGTATAAACGAACGACTCAAGGAAAGAACGCGGCTTGTGGTTCTCGTCACGACTGACAGTACGGCTAATCAAAAGTGAAAACAATAAGTGCATGTGTCCCTGCGTCTTCTCTTCATCATACTTGCTTGTGTGTATATCTGCACCCGCGAGCAATTTCTTCAGTCAGACCATCAACAAAAACTAAGTGGGGAGTGGGGCAGAAGAAAAGAATAAAGATAGTTTGTGTGTGTGTGTGTTCGCGTTGGCGTCAAAGAGAAATTATGGGTGGGGGAAGAAGATTCATGAACCCTCGTCAAACTATTCACATATTTGCATTTGTCGCGTAAGACCTCTCCATCACTGCTATTATTCAAAAACACTGTGAAGTCACATTTCAACATCTGTGACTCGAGTCGTGTCACACTGGTTGGAATACTACGTCACATTTGTTGTAACGTGACAAATAAGGTAAGTCTGCCGTTGCAGTCGACGCGCTTAGCCCGGAATGGACATTAATATCACGTTCTAACGAATGTGACGTAGTATTCAAAGCAACGAGACACAATTCACATTGTAATAAATGTGACGTCACACTGTTCGAATTACACTGTTCCAGTCTGCTTTTAAGGTGCATTTCAAAGAAATTGGAAAAGTCTCGCAGACTATAAAAAATACATGTGGAGAAGCTTTCACGAAAATCGGTAAAATATCTTGTATTGAAGTTATTGACTTGGCCCATCAACCATGGACGTGAAAATCGTTAACGCGAGAAACGCATTTGGTTCTAATTTGTAATTTTCCTTCTTTACGGTGCAATGTTGTATTTTGTAGAGTTATCACGTGTTCTCGTTGCTCGATTAAGAAGAAGCCGGCATCAGGCGAGGAGCGGCCAGACCAGGTCGGCCTTGACATTGCTGAGGCGAGGCTGCTGGTTCATCTCCTGTTCTCGGCGTGGGCGCGCGGCTAGCGCACGTACAGGCGTGCCCAGTGAGAAACGCCGCCATGTCCAAGCAATATCGAAACAATGTCGGTTTTTATTTGTCTTTTTCAAAATTCGCAACTTTCAAACGATGAAGCAGGTTATGAAAGCAGTCGTAAATTCACAGCAGCAATTTCCTTTTTGTCAAAGAAAAGTAAATACATGCAGAAAATGAAAGAAAGGACGTAATATTACGAATTTATTTCACGATCTTTGCTAAAAGCTTGAATTGTTAAACTAAGAAAACTTCCAGAAAATGTAATCGTCTTGTAATATTCCTGATTCTCATAATAAATTTAAGTATTTGTTGTAACCGGAAAACATTTCCATAAGCTAAGACTGAGGGCCGTTCCTGATAAAGCGCTGTCGTGCAAGAGTCCTTTCACTGCCACGATTCTACCCCTGCGAGCGGAGGACGACGTCGTCATTGAAAATGTACATTAGCCCAAGTTCCTTGAGCACGCCCGCACAAACTGACGCATGTGTGCATGTTTTATGAGAAGTGAACGTTGCTCGCACACAAGTACATGCGGGCACACACACACACACATTCACGAACACACAAGAAGACTCCAAACTAGTTATACCGAGTGCCTTGCATTCCACGACACTCCTTCGTCAAATGATGAAGGAAGTCTGCAGAGTCAAACACGGGACGCACCCATGCCCTCCCTCCAGCCCCTCCGCGCTCGCTCGCTCACATCACACACACACACACACACACAATAGTGATAGTGCGTGCCAGACGGGGCGTGTCCGCAACGTTGGTGCGAATGAATGCAAATGCCTTCGGGTATTACTCGTCGTTAAAAACGAAACAAGCATCGCCGCACGAAGGCGGACGACTTTTTGTAATCGTCTCATTCTATTTAATCGCAAGATTAATCCGCTTCCTCCCTTGTTTTAAGCTTCGAAGAAAATAAAATATTGTTTAGTTTGTAGTTGCCAACAGCCAGTTTTGAGCGTAGGAAAGGAAGAGGGTTTGTAGTTCTAAACGTTTGTATTAGAAGTATAGGTTCACAATTTTCCAAAAGTTACCGCAACGCAAAAAAGGCAATAATATTAACTCGTCGACTTAAAAAATTCTGTAACTTTTAAAAAAATATGCAGAAAAAATGCATTAATAATCAAAGGCCCTTCGCTAATCGTCTCTACTCGGTTAGTGTCTTGATGCCCGACCGAAACCATACCCGACCCGACGCAACGTGCAAGTACTCGTGCGAGTGCAGCGAGTGCAGTGCCCCCGCCATTAATTCAGACGTCTGCTACCGCGGTGGTTTAGCGCAGCGCGGCGCTGGACGAAGAAATCTGATGAGCCAGCAAACGCGCGCAAGAGAGAGAGAGAGAGAGAGATGGAGAGTTAAAAGAAGAAAAATAAGATAAAACGGTCACAAAACAAGCAGCAAAAACCAACCAATGCAACCAAGCAGACAACCTGGCCAGACCAGAGCCGCACACAGCCGCCCAGCCCTTCTGCCCCTCCACGCTCCGCCCCGTCAGGTCAGTGTCCAGGGAGCACCCGGGGCACCGAAGGGTATCCCCGCCGCCGGGGTACCCGAGTACCCGCACACGGCAGCTGCGGCCCGCCAGACGGCAGACAGACGGACAGACGGCCAAGCGGCAGGAGTATATAGTCAGTGGTCGGGCTCGTGTCCTCCCCCTTCCTCCGCCCTGTGAAAAATATCTCTGTAAACTTATAACTAATTATTTTTCCAATATACATTTATAACATTAGTCGTGATTTTGAATTACAAACAACGATGCTGCAAATGTAGGAAAGATCATTCTTAATCGTCGAAACACAAAGCAAAACGACAATACCTGCGGGTGATGGAAAAAATCCAATTTTACAATTTGAAACTTAATAAACTTTACAATTTACGACATTACTTATTTCGTATATCAACTTCAATAAATTTTCACAGTGCAGTCTCCAGCGCCCCTTTGTTCCAGCAGCAGTCCTGGGCTGCTTCGATTGGACAGGCTGGACAAACGGCGGCGCGCGCTCTAGATGCTCTCCCAGTCATGTCACCTCATCGCCGTCTCCATTCTCATCTCCTCTGGCCGGCCCTTAATCTCCAGCGCCATCGACCCGGCGTCGGCTGGAGGCTCCAGCCAGTCGACACACACTATACAAAGCGAGACCCATGGGCGTGGGTGGGGCAGGCTGGGTGCATGGCTTATGTTGGTCTCTCTCTCTACCTCTCTCTACGCCAGGATCGACGCAGCAACACCCGGCGACAGTGTGCAGTGCACAACGAGATGCATGAGGTCTTTCCTCACCGACGACACCGACTGACTGGGAGGCCGCATATAGACGATGCGAGACGGAATAGAGGAAGGGCGTGACAAGCATGAGGGGGGGGGGGGGTGAGGCGGTACCTCCCGTAGGGACAACACCGGGACGGCGGTGTTGCCACCGACGAACCGTCACCGTGTGGTCTCTGACCGCGCACTCTGCCCGTCCTATGGCATCATGGACATCAATAATACCGAATACCTGATTTCTCAAACTGCTATCGCTCGCTCGCCTCCTAGATACCAATAAAGTGGTAGTTTTCCGTCGGTGTCGCCGAAGCCGTCATACTGTTCCTCTTTCTCTGCAACCGGTTTTGTTCGTGTGTGGTACCCACGTGGTGGCGGTAGTCGTCACCCACGTGACGGAGGAGGAGCCCGGAGGTGCACACACAGGCTCCTCTAACACACCATGGAGCTTTCCCCCGGCCCTACGAGGTGCCGCTGTGGTCCAGCCCGAGTCCGAGGCGGGGATCGAGCTGTGTGGAGCAGTGCGTCCAAGACGAGGGATTTTTACGAACAACCAGACCGAGCCACGCTCAATTCCACGCACGGAGGAGCTGCCACACACAAGACGCCGGCTGCTCCTCAAAAACAAAACAAACAAAAGAGGGCGCACAGGCGACAAACGTTTGGCGTCACATAACATAGGGAGCCGAACATGATTGCCGATAAAGGAGTGTATGGAAGCAAATAAAGTGCAAAGGCACCGTGAAGTGGATAACTTTTTGGAAACACTTATGTTTAAAGGATTTAATTTTAAGTCCGTCAGTACTTTCCCAGTACTTCACAAGTACAAAGCGGCACAGGTAAAATTCTAGCCTGATCGCAGTCTGTCGAGCGGTATGTGCACTAGTTGACGAAAAACAGTGTCTGATTTATTGAGAGAAAGGTAAAAACTTGAATGGGAATTCGAGGACAACCTTTCAGACTTTGAGGAAGTCTTCTCAGAGTTCCCCTGTTCCCTCAAAACATCGCACATTGTTTTTAACGAGTACGTTTGGAGTTCAGGAGTCTTTCGCAATGGGTCCGTATCGGCATCGACAGTAAACAAATGCGGCGATCATAAACTAAACCTGTGCCCCGTCTGGGCCTATCTTTTGTCCATTTTCAGCATTTTCGTACAGAACTTTTGGCACAGTGAGCACCTGTACATAGAGAGGGGCGACGCAACGACGTCCCGCACTGCAATCATAACTGCAGTCGCGCCGGAGTCAAAGGGTCTAAAGCGAGGTCTAAAGCCCCGCCACACCCCGCCACGCCCGGCCCCGCCACACCCTGCCACGCCCGGCCCCGCCGTGGCAAAGTGATAAAAGGTCCCCTGGACAATGGGGGCCCCGCGCGCGGCTCGCTAGGCGCCGGCGGCCGCGCTCCTGGAGCTCCTGGAGGGACTCTCTCTGTGTTGTGGCGTCAGGAGTGGGGGAGGTGCAGCATGCAGCAGGCGGTAGGACGGTGCAGCGGCGGTGCACCAGGTCCAAGGCCGGGCAGCGCCAGTCCTCTCCTGAGCCCGCTCCTCTCCCTCCACCTCCTCCTCCTCGTCCTCCGCCGCCGCCGACCACCACGGCGTTCATGGATGATGCGGTGTTGCCGCTGTTGGCCGAGGGGTGAGGTAAGAAAGGGGAAAGGGGGAACGGGAAGAGGTGGGAGAAGGGGAGAGGAGGTTAAGGTGGGGGGGGGGCACGCCCTGCTGGAATGACGACTCGCTGCATGGCGTGGCGAGGCGCGGCGCGGATGGCTGGACAATTACCCGGTGCAGTAAAGCAGTAAGGATGCCAGCCCGGACACAACAAACGGCCGCATTCTCTCTCTCTCTCTCTCCCTGCTCTCCGCGTGCTGCTCTCCCCCTCTCTCTTTTTGCTCTTAACTGCAGAGTGAGACGGAACACACAAAAATCCCGTAAATCCGTATGTAGCAAAAAATAAATAAATAGAAACGAAATAAAAACTACGCAGAACCAACTCGATATGACCTGAGCGCTCCCAGAGGAGAGTCCCTCTGTGGTAGTTGACGCCCCCCCCCCGGTCCCACCACCCCGTCTACGATGTCTGCGACAGCGCCCAGGGAGGGGCGGCGGCGTCCCCCCAGGGGCGTGCGACATCAATCACCCCTTCTTTTGGCAGCTCGGTAGGCACGCCCCGCGCGAAGCTCAGCACACTCTGTAGGGCGGCGGCGTGTCACCCTGACGCGTGCGTGCAGGAGGCTCCGCACACCAGCACTCTCCTGTTTTGCAGCGATAATAACCCGTCAACCAAAGGCAGACAGCCAGCAGAAGTAGAAGAGGGAGGAGAGGTTTGAGGGGAAAAAGATGGACGAGAAAAAGTATGAAGGGGGTGATAAACCGACCACCCGGGATGAATGACTTCAAGTCAACGACCTTCCTTCGGGTGTGAAATCCTTTTTGTTTTGAGTGCAAAATGTTTTAAAATACAGCAAGTGCGTAAAGGTTATTGTTTTTTTTTTCCTTTTAGGGTATTAGCAGATTATAGGGCCCGCAGCATTATCGTATGGCATCGATCTCCTCTCTGCTGCAAAGCCCTTTTCCGAACGTCTCGCATTACCGAACCAGCTTTCTCGCTGCAGCCAACTGACAGAGAGGCCGACTGCACCTGAAACAAAATAGGGACTTCCTCGAAGTGATAGGGAAAAAAGACACAGCACAGTCACAAAATACTTTTTCTTCGAATCCATCCAGATCTCCTGTTTAGAGAAACCGTCTTGCGTGATTTTATACATGCAGTTCGGTATAACGGGTGACTCAGAGAAACCGCAGGTGCGGGCGGGTTTTGCCTAACTCAAGGGCCATGGCGCATTACAGGCAAAACGAGTAGACAAACCCACCCGCATCTACGCGCCTTCTCTGAATCTTCTGGTACATAGCTTTATTCTCGCGTGCAATAATAACGTTCAGCTTCATGCGCCGAAATTCTTTCAAGTGTACAACTGCGCGCATTAGCAAAGGATCGTGCCAACTCACACAATTGCAGGTGTTGTAGAGAAATTTTTATTTCTTGGTAGCTGCACTTACAGATTAGTGCCTTTGTCAGTTTTCACGCCCTTGTAAATGCTCTAACCTAAGCCCCGTGTTAAAGAGAGCGATGAGTTCCATTCATTTCTGGGTAGCGTTGGCCCGAGTAATTATTGGGTCCCGTCCTCCCATCATGACACGCGCAACTCGCGAGTTGTGAACCCGTAGCGACCGCGGGCCGGGCCGCGCGGGGCCGCCTAGTCGGACCGGTAAGTGAGGCGCTAGGCCCACTACTGGTCCGGTTATTTGGCGGGGGCGTGGCGCCGCGTGGCGCCGCGGCCGCTTCTCAGACGCAAAGGTGAGTCACCGCGGCACGCCGCGGGCCGCCCCGCCCCGCCGCGCCGATGAGGTAACAACAACATGAGCTCCGCGATGATGATGCGTCAGCGCGCGCGCGCGGCACAGTGGGTCACCATACCAGACGAGCGCGCCGCCGCCCCCGAAACGGGCGATGTGCGCCGCTCTCGGCTCGCCAACGCAGCAGAAACTGGGCAGTGGGCACGGCACTCTACCTGCGGAGGCGACGAGCCTCCCCCGCCCCTCCACCCACACGCACACACACGAGTCGGCTCAAAGCGGACAGCCCCACCACCCTCGCTCCCGACCCTTACAAATCCGATGATCCAATCATGTATCCCTGAGCCATAGGGCGGCCAGACGCCCCTGCTTCCCCCCCCCACTCTCTCTCTCTCTCGCTCCCCTCCATCTACCAGTCCCCACCACCTCGCTTTTTTTCTCTCGGTTGGTCTGTTCAGCACCAGAAAAAGAAAATCCGCTCATGAGAGTTGGGACGAGGAAGGGAGAGGGATAGAGAAAGGGGAGGAGATAGTGGTGCTCTCTTTCTTTGAGTCTTTCTCTCTTTCTAGCTCTGTGTCGCGCCGGCATCCACACCACCGCAGTTTCGCGATATTTACATTCCGGCAAACATTACTCTTTCTTCCCCTCCTTTTTTTGCCTCCCCCTTCCTCTTGGTGTTTTCTTCGTGCTGCCGCGTTTCCCGCACCAGCAAAAGCTCTTATGGTCTATAGTCTGGTATTTCTCTCTCCAGGGGCCGCGGCGGCCTCGGCTGCTGCTCCTGCTGCTGATTGATGCGTTCCACGTTATATTCCCCATTCTTGACCAGCGAAATAACACGAACAGACGGCGGTCAAGCACTGCTTACCCTGCCCTTGTGGCACTCTTCTGGCGTCTGGCCACGCCGGACCAACCTCTCGACTGGAGCAGCCGCTGGAGCGACCGCTGGAGTGGCCTCTGGACTAAGTAGCGTCTGGACTGGAGAATCGTCTAGAGAAGTCACCAGAGTAGAGGAGGGCGGTTGTTATTGACTTCAATGTCAACATTTTAAAATATTGAAGGTCTCAATATTTTTAAAGTCAAAATGCAATATTGGCCAATATTCAATATTGAACAACATTGAACATGTTTGATAGATGATTGAAAAAATTAAGAGAAAAATTGTCTTCATACGACGTCACAAAAGCTAGAAAATGCAACAGGCAGGTGGGTAGCCACCAGGCAGATGATTAGTTGCCTCTCTTTCATTTCAAAAAGACACTTCAACACAGGTTTTCAATTATTTTTTTGACGATATTTTTAAGGTTTCAATATTTCCAATGTTTCAATGTCTTATTATGTCTGAACAGGATATTGATATACCTTATTCCAGGAAGAGGTGTCCGTACGTCACGTGTTTTGAGAGCGCCTGAGAAGTGCCACAGCTTCGTACAAAATATGACTGAACGCGTCTTTAGATAGGTAGCTGTTGACATGTGTTGTAAAACAACGTAGCGACTATCAGTCACTCACAAATCGCGTGACAGACACTTGAACAATTTCTCCTGGATTTACCCATATTGAGAGTATTTCATTATTTCAAAATGAATGTTGAGTATTGATATTGAAATTAAAAAACGCCCATCCTTACACCGATGAAGCTCCCTCATAACTATGTAAACTGTACATACGCCTAGAAGCGACGAGGAGATCCTACACTACTAGATGACTCTAGATACTCTTGCTGCATTGCAAACCCAACAGTGCACTTAATACACACACGTACATGTGTGTGCTATAGCTAATGCACACCTCTTTGGTCTGCACCCGTTACCAGTGTACACACGATGCGGCCGCCAGAAAAAACAGAAGATCCTCAAGGTATCCGAAACTTACGTCCATCTAGACGAGCCGGGGAATACTGCAGATTTCACGGACACTCCGAGGACTTCTCGTCGCCGAGAGACAACGCCGCTGGAGAGGCAGCGGGCCGCAGGCACTGCAGCGGCTGGAGCCTCGACTGGAGCTGAAGTGAACGAAGTGTTATGACCCGCGTCACCGCCCGCGCCGCAGCGCATGATGCAGAGCGCATAGAACAGCGGTGGAGCCACGAATATGGAAATGAGGCGTACAGGAGGGTTGGAGGGGGAAAGGGTTAAAAAGTGAAAAAGAAAAGGGGGGGGGGGCAGCGACGACTGCCTGCGCTCAGAAGTATATTGGAAGACGAAAACGTGGCGTGGCCAATAAATAAAACTGAGCGGGACGTGGCCACGTGTTCAAACACCGCCCTGCAGCAATCTCATTTCCAAAGTCAATGCGGGGCGCGGCGGGTCCACCTGGTATCAGGAGAGGACCACCCAACCTCCCCACCTTATTCTGCCTTCCTTTCGCCTCTCGCTTCATCTCGACCCTCCCTTTCCCTATATCCTCACCGCCCCGTATCCATCCCGACTGCTTGTCACTCGTTTCCCTACCCCCTTTTTCAACCCGTTCCCCGGCTCCGATCCGATCACCCAAGGCTCTTCTTCTTCTGTCTTTTCCTAGACAACCCGGTGTCGTCCCTCTCGCACACCGGGGCACAGTCTCTCACTCCTTTGTCACACTCACTCTCTCTATTACGCTGTCGACGGCGTTGGCAGGTGGCAAAGAGGATCATAGCACTCAATGCGACTCTCCACCTCATTAAAAGTGCAAAAAAGAGAGAGTGCAAGAAGAGAGGTCCCGCGGAGCAGAAAGGGGGCAGAGGTGCGAAAACGGTGACAAAGAGAGGAAGATAGAGACTAGAGATCGTCATCCGCTTTTTTTTCAGCACGACTTCCCCAATGGCCCGGATGCGAGACTGTTTGCGTCGCCTGCAGCAGACCATTACATTCCAAGACTTACAGACTCATCCGCCTCCCATGCTAATCTGATCGCTTCCGACCGCCGCCTCCTGGTTGCACAATGCGCAAGTATGAGGTCATCCCCACTCGCGTTCTCTGGGGGGCACTAAATAAACCCAATGCGCTCCCCTCTCTCTCGCACACCCAGAGATATACAGCCCCCGAGCCACCCCCTACCAACACACACGTATATTTTTTTTCCTCCGTAGGAAGCTCTTTGACCCCTCCCCCCCTCTTCCTCCTCTCGGTCCCGACGGACCACTCCAGCGAGAGCGCAGGTGATACATCACCCGGCGAATACTTTGCGCGCCCAGAGACGAGACCAACCGGCGGCCTAGTGCATGGAGAAGGACCACGCCATGTGCGCGCCAACGACCACCGCCACACCATACAGAGATTTGGTCCCTTTCCACCCTCTTTTCCTCTAAAAAAAATAGAAAGGAACACAGCACTCCAAAAGCCATGGTCGTCGTACTTGACAAAATAAACTTTTTTAGAATGCACGGAATGCAAAGCCCTCTTTCCTTGCAAAAAGATTTGCGTTCTTTTCGTAGGAAATCAAAATTTAGCAAAGGTGACGAAAACTGGTTATTCACAAATAAAATTCGGCGAGCAGTAGCAACCTCGCCGTTTAGAGTGCGCGTACTGCGCTGCGCATAACTTGAGATGTACCTGCGGGAAATAAATACCTTAGGCAGCAGCCCCCTTGGCTGCATCCACTCATGCATCTATAGATGCGACCTGTTGCCTCGGCCGCGGCCGCCACGGCTCCCTGTCGTTATACCGCCGCCATAAAACCATACACGGCCCCAGGACGCTTGTTGTCGGCGGCAGCGCCCGGCCTCCGCCCGGCACCCGCCACACACCCCATGATGCGCTATGAAAGGCTTCCGAAGCGGCGGCGGCGCCACAGCGAGGCAGTAAAGGAGAGGACGGCCCTAAACGACACGTCCAGCGACCACAACAAAGTAAAGCTACGGAAACGGGGCTTCAGCGAGGACGGGCTGGAGGGAGTAACCGGCCGACTGCATTTCGCCCGGCGCGGAGCTCGTGTCCAGCATACCGTG
>NW_026267228.1:541987-542773 GCF_000697945.3 Frankliniella occidentalis
CCCAGCCAACGTGAACTTGGCCGTGACCCCCCCCCCTCCTCCCTCTCTCCTTCCTGGTCACCCCTCCCGTCCCCCTTCCCCCGACTCTTGTACTCTCCCACTCTTCCATACCGTCCAGGCGAGTCCACCGTGCGCGCGCAACGGGCACGTCGCGGTGTCCGCCGCCGCCGCCGCCCCGCCGCCACGTCCCTCTCGCGCACTTTACTTGGGCGGCGTGGCGGCAGTTCTGCTTCCTTTGTCTTTGTCTCGCTTCGGTAGTTTCTTTCTCTCCCTCTCTCTCTCTCAATCTCTCTATCCCCCCTCCCCCTCTCCCTGAAGCTCCAGTAGTAGTAGAGTAGTAGTGGGTGCCCAGGGCGATGCACTTTCCTTCAACAGCGTTGCCCCGTCCAGCATCCGAGCCCGGCGGTGCGCGCGCTTGCTAACGTATAGATTCACTGTATATAAACTTAACGCGTATATTGCCGGCCTTGTGCATCAATTTACGACGTTTCGGAAAACGTGTTTCTCGTGTGGATGAACGCAAACACGCACGAAACCGTCGTCCGCCAGGCGAAGGCGGTCGAAGCGCCGTGCAGTCCGCGGATGCTGCGCCGCAACGCAGGCGAGCGGGCGGGTTGCCTATCCCACCACTTTGACCATAGCTCCTTCTTCCTTGCGGCCGCTTGTGGCCCATACTCCCAGCGCGGGAGGAACTTTGCGCTTTGTGGAGAGAGACAGTCAAGCAGTTTCTTCAACTTAGTGCACATACGAAACGTTGCAAAACTAGAGGATAGTTCCTTATCAAAC
>NW_026267228.1:544718-551477 GCF_000697945.3 Frankliniella occidentalis
AAGTGTCAAGGGTGTCAAATATATAAATGGTTTTGCTCTAGGTTTAAGTTTACTAAATTATGCTGCAATGCGAAAACATAAAGTTGCTATCTCTAGCTATAAAGAGGGGGATTATTTTAGCCAATTCCTCGGAATGAAAGCGCGCCACGGACTAATCCCTTATTTACCTCAGTTGGGCAGGCGCGCGGGATTTAATTAAGACTTTGAGGCCGTACCGCACCACCGCCGCCTGCTGGACGGGTAGCTGCCTGTTGTCGTCCCCCTCCCCTCCTCACCCCGACACAACTCCCCTTTCTCCTCTTCGTCCTTCCCTTGTAACTTTGTTCGCCAATAATCCACTTAGCGAACGCGTTGGCCACCGAGCTGCATCCAACTTGCATTAAGAGCCACTCTAACGGCGCCCTACTCGGGCCCGGCCCTGGCCCCGGACACCTCCCGGGCGAACGGGCGGTCTCTCCAGCCTCCAAAGCCACGACCACCCTATCGGCTCGGAAAATTCGCGGTCAACTGCCAAAGACACTGACTCTGACAGACACAGGCAACACACGCCTGACGCGTATCACGCCACACAGATAACAACTACTCCAACTAAAAATAATCGTGCAGAATTACTTTGAAAATTGGAGTTGTGTATACCGATCGCTAAAAGTGAATTATGGTTGTATCAATCGTCCCTTGTTTCATTCCCTAGCCCAGCCGTCTCCAAATCTGGAAATCGGGTATATGTCCGGCGTCCAGCTGGCATCCGAGCTGGGCAGCTGCTGCGGGGAAGAGGGGGAGGGCACGAAACAATTCCTGCACAACCCACCCCCTCCAGAGTCGTTGTATTTTATTCTCTTCGCCAGGGGAAAGGAAGAAGGGGAGAGGGAGGGTATTTTAACATTATGGCGCAGGGCAACAGCGCACTTGAAGCAGCTATCCAAAGCTAAAACTAAGGGCCCTTGTTTACAGCTGTGCACACCCGGTTCTATTTCGACTCACTGAACGTCCTACGAGCAAGGAAACCCTTGTTTGGTGTATAAGTCTTCTTTTTCGCCAATTATGCCAAAAAAGGGAAACGTGATCCATAGTTACAAACCGAAAACAATAACCTAACTCGGAACTGTTTTGTTTCGACTTGGAGCGACTACTTGGCCCTTGGCACGATAAAAACGTTTGCAGGAAAGGGTTCAGAGTTCAAGCAAAAACTGGGATTCACCAATATTTCAGTCGGTGTTCACGAGTGTTTGTTGAATGTTCGCGAGTATTGAAGTTTTAAATACATTCACAGATTATGACTTGTGGCCCCTTGGTTTGCAGAGTACAGCTAAAGACATCTGCCCTTCGGCCCACCCCCACCCGGTCCAACCCGTACTTATTGGGGGAAGGCTTGCCGGAGCTGGCTTACTAGCAGGGACCCCTGGAGTCCCTATCCTCCCCCTGCAGAGTCCAGGGTCTCAAGGGCTCGCACCGAGGCTCCAAGGCCCGCTTCGGCGCTCCAGCTTGGAATCTGGTTATTAGCGTTATTCACCTAGAGGCCCGCGCTGCTGCTGGGGTCAGCGACGACTCGGGCCGCCTAAAGGAGGGAAAGCGAGCAGAACCAGGCAGGGAGAGACGGGCCAAAACAACCCCGAAATCATAAACCGAACAGAACAATACCGCAGACTGGCCGACTCTCGGCTATGGCCAATGCAGCATCTCGCCGTCATTTAAACCCAAATCATCCATATATCCACCTTTTCCGGTAGCAGCCTTTCTGATGGTTCCTGCTAGAATAATGCGATTCCATTTTCACGCCGCTCTTTGCCCCCTCCCACCCCCTTATTCATGTGCTTCGCGCCACACGGAGCAGCGGAGGCCTAAGTATTCATGGGGGGCGCAGGTGCGACGGCGGGGTGCAATATCCGGCCCGGCCGCACCCTAGGGAATTCCGGCAACTCTACACTCAGAAAAGAGAAGAAGAAAACAAATCAAAACACAACATCCAACAAAACAAATGAAAGAGTTATCCGCGAAAACAAAAGTTTTTTTCATGACCATGTCCACCTCTGCAAAACTCTAATAAACATATACTATCGGAGACGACACCCAAAGGCATCCGGAGCAACTGACACACCCCACACACCCCTCCCCCGCGAGACAGCCGCGGTGAGGCCGTGCGGTGGGTTTGAGAAAGAGTTTGTGTACGTTAGGGAAGGATGAGCGGAATGGGGGCAGAGCGGAGGTGGGGGTGTAGAGGCTTTACGGAGAGTTTTGCTTGCACCGACATGGGGGGAGGGGTGGAGGGGATATCTCGGCAAATATTGGTATGTAATAGATACGCGTAAGCCGCTTCGAGAGATTGAATGGACCGCACGGCTGCCTAACAGATTTGCCCCCCCCCCTCTCTCTCTCTCTCCGTCTCCCTCGCCACCAGCAGCATCGACAGACACCACCGGAGCGCGCACTGGCTGCCAACCCGCAGGGGCCGAGGGTAGGCCGCCGGGCGCGGGCGCGTGTCGAGCGGGTGTGCCTACCCGAGGCTCGTCAGGCGCCCTGGCAGACATACGCACATCTCCCTCTGCTAAAAATTGGGGGAGGGGGTGAAGGGTATAAGGGGGAGCGGGAAGGAGCGGAAGGGAAGGGACGGTTGGAGGGAAAGGGAAGGGCAAAGAGAGCCGAGGTCGGGGGTCCATCGTTCGACCGTTAGTCCGATTAGCTTTGGTCTCTCAGCAGAGGAGGCCCAGGGCGACCCGGGAAGGTGCAAGGGGGGCGAGTTCAATTTGCAGCGACAGCTAGTACCAGCAGCGCCCTGCAGAACTTATACTTAGTTGATTGCTTTCCTCTCCTCCCCCTCTCTCAACAAAGTGGACAGGCTTCACCTGACAGGTGCGTTAATCGATGAATGTTCACTTACCTACGTACCAGAAGGCGAAATTGAATGGAAATGTATCTGACACAGTCTGCTTAACCTCACCTGAGAACACACAGAAGAAAAGCAAGGTCAATTATCGAGTTCAATAGTATCAAAAAGTAGAATAAAAGTGCTGTAATAAACAACGCGCTGGAGGTAGGTGTGCCTATAGCCCACACATGAAAGCCACACACGCACACGCGTACGTTCGGAGGGCCACACATACGCAAGCTTATTCGCCCCGAGGGCAGGATCGGTAACGGGTTTCCCTTTGCTGCACTGGAGGCCCCCGGGCAGCCCGGCAGCTTCAATAAACACGACAATACCTCGACTAATCAGGACTGCCACGCGGCACGGTATCAGCCCGACAGCCGCTCAACCGACTCATCCAGCCACTGCTCTTCCAGTGAAATCTCCAGCCAGCCGCTGCTCCTCCAAATTATGCAGTCATATCCCTGCAGTAATGTTTTGTTCCCTTTTTTTTCTCTCCCAACGTATGTTAAAACACTGTTTTTACCTCGGTTTTTACTATTTATTTCCTACAGCGGATTTTATTTTTGCGCTTAGTCAGCAGAGCGGTGGGTGCGTGTGTGCGTGAGAGCGAGCAACTGCAGCCGGCCGCGGCCAGTGACGCCCACCCATCATTTGGAACGGGCTGCAATTGACACTGCGGCGGCCTGCAAGCGGCCTGCAGGCGACTGCACTGCACGACTACTGTACTACGCTGCTCCGCGCTACCAACATCCCATGGAGGTATACGTCTACAACTAAACTACTGCAAAAGAAAAAATTACTTTTCCATGTTAAGACGGAAATTAAAAGCATTATTTAATGCAAAAATAGAAACATAATTGTTACTTCACAAAAACGCGAAAAATAAAGGCGGAAAGCCTAGGGAAGAATCTTGTCACCAAAAATTTGCGTAAATTTTGGGGGCTTGGGGCAACAGCGAAAACAGTGAAAAAGTAGAAGAAAACAAGAAACAAAGTGGCACGAAACAAATCATGTCATTAGTTGTGTACTTTTTTTTGGACTTTTTGTTATCATTGTTCTTTTAAGTGAAGGCACTACTTAAGTCCTTAATTTACTGTTTCCAGCTGCCCAAGATACGAGCGCGGTGCGCGCGCGCGCGCGCACGCATTTCATTCGCGACCCGGCGCGCGCGCGCGATACGGTCAGGACGCGATTTGCCACCCCGCGTCCGCGCACCGACACATAACTCTAGGGGCACTCCCTGGTGTCAGCCTCATACTCTGCTCATAGATTACACACACACACACACACACACACACACAGAGGCGCGCACTCGACTGGGGGGCCAGCACACTTGCATACACATACAATGCTAAACCACAGTCGCCGCTGCTACCACCACAGCAGCAGCACGAGCCCGCCGTTGGTGGTGATGCTGGCGGTGTCCCTACCGCTCGAGCCCAACCTGCAGCAGGAGCACCCAGAGGCCATGCGGCCACAATGTAGCCGCCGCCGCCGTCCAATTTCCTGCCCCGGGAGATCCATTTCCAGATATGAGTCGTGCGCGCGGAAGGGGGGCAGCAGGGCGACGAATGGCATTCATTTGTAGGAAGCAACATCAGCCAATCAGACGACACTTTACAAAACGCCTCGTCCGCTCGACCAATGGGAGAGGGGCGCCAGAAGAAGGGGGAAGATAAGGGAAAAGAGGTGCAAGTGGTGCTCCCCATCACTGTGTAAACGAGTTTACAAAAAGGTAAAAACATGACCCAAAGCACCGATATTTGTTTGTTTTTGTTTAGTTTAAAAGAAAAATATATTCATGCAAAAAGTGTGCGACGGGATAGAAAAAAATGACAAAGAGAAGGTTCCAAATAAAATACCAAAAGGAATATGGGGAGAGCCAACGAGGACGCGCTGCAGACAAATGGAATGGTTTTCAGCGCAGCCGTTCATTCCGACACAGAGGCGCGAACCCAGTTTGGGCTGAAACAAAATTACGCGCCCATTCTGCCGGAGGGACAATCAGATTTGCGACGTGATCGGCGGCAGGGAGGGGGTTTCGTTCCTATACCGCCCTGCTTCCCTCTCCACTACCCCTCTCCCCCGTTTTGCTCAGCCAAATCTTCATAAAAGTCATTTCCCGCCGCTCAAAGCGACGTTTTGGTCCTGAACTGAAAATACATAAACTAAATCCCCGCCGATCCAGATCCAAACACCTCGGCCGTAGCCCCCACCCACCCTCTCCCTTTTCCACACACACACACACACACTCGCCATTTGACGCACTCCGAATATAATGGCGCGCACATCCGGTATTAGAGTGCAATTGCTGACGGTCACTATACCGGTCACCCCGGCGAGACTCCGCGGGTAGTCGTCATAAAAATGTCAACGCTGCTTTGATTTACATCGCGCTCCTCCTCCTCCTCCTTGTTCCGGTTTTCCAATTTTTAATACCAGAGCGGCCATTTGTCTGGAAACGGAGGAAATGATAATGCCGGCAGGCAACTGCAGTAAACGTTGACTCGCCTTTGGCCGGCGAGCGATTGGAGCTCGAGCCCCGCGAAGGGCACCGATATCGAGGAGGAAAACGGGTACAAAGAGTCCCCAGAGCGGTCCCGAGGCTGACCCGGCCGCGCCGCGCCGGAGCCCGCCGTGCCTGCGAAATCCATCTATTCGCGAATCGTGAGCGAGTTCCCGGCGAGTCTCTCTCCCTGCTGCGCGTGCCAAACAACGTGGGGCCGGAAAAGGAATCGGCAATGGGGCCCCAAGCTCCGTGCCCGGGCGGGGCAGGGAGGCACGTCCCCGAGGAAATTACACGATAGCTATTACTGCTCACTTACTTAGATTGGGAGAGTGTCGCACCATGGAGCAGGGACCAGAGGGGAAAGAGAGAGAGTATACGTGAGCCAAAAAGCTGTACAGTGCAGCAGCAGCGGCAGCAGGGGGCGAGAAGTAGGAGGAGGACCGATGAGAGAGAGAGTGGCGAGAGGGAGGGCGTCGTCGATATTACCAATTTGCACATCATAGACGTGTGTGTATGTGGTGGGGTGGTTCTGGCGCACAAAGGACGACTCGGCGGCTACCACCGCCACCGGCCATCGGTTGCAAAGTGCTTCCCCACGGGGGAGTGTGCATTGCCACCGATGTGTAAGTGTGTGTACATATATAGAGACTTCGGTTCAGCAGCCAGCGAGCTCTTCCGCTCTTCAGAGGAGGAAGAGGCAAAATAAGAAGAATGTGTGCGTTGCTGGTGCGCCTCCCCCACACTGCTCCAAGGCACACTCCAGCACCCCTCGTGTCCAGCAGCCATAAATAAGTCCACTGGCCGCAGAAAGAGAGTTGCGACGGGGGACACGAGGGGGAGGGGTGGAAGTTCAGGAGAGAGGGGAAGAGAGGGGAAGCCAGCGGTCACCTGTGAAGCCACGTCACGAGAAAAAGAGAAGAACTGTGAAGAAATAATTTAGTTCGGCTATGACGGCACGGAGAGCGAGTGCTCTCCGATCTGGAAGAGAGGTGAAAAGGGGCGGGGAAGCAGACCTCTCGTGCGGCGCATGGCAATGAAGGAAAAACAAAAACAATTCAAAATCTAACAACATTTCTAAGAGTGGGAGGCAGTGATAGTGCGCCGCCATGTGTCGCCGGGTGACGCATGAGCCGCACGCTCTGTTTTCATTCCTCCCGCCGTGACCACGTCCCGGACTGTGGGGTGACTTTTCATCCCCTCTCTCCTAGTCCCTCTCCTACTCTCCCTCCTAGTCTCTCTCCTAGTCCCTCTCCTAGTCTCCGACACCCCTAACAGATACAGACTCGTACTGCGAAAACGAGCTCCAGAGGGAAAAAGTTTTTTCCGTGTATAAAAGAAGCTCGGGAAAGCAGATCGTCGTCACCGCATGGTTAAGAGAGAAGAT
>NW_026267228.1:557086-559219 GCF_000697945.3 Frankliniella occidentalis
CGCGGGCGCGCGTCGCGCACCTGCCAAGACCGGCGAGTGGGGCTCACCGCTCGCTCACCACCGCCGTTAGTTTGGCGCGTATTTGGTTTGCCGGGAGGATTACCACCGGCAGGAGTCCCGCGCCCCGCGCCAATTCTCTAGCGGCAAAGTGAGGCGGGGGGTGTTTTGTTATCTCCAGGGACGTACGCGCCGCCGGCGGGGTGTCTTACTTGAGGTCTCACTTGATTCTCCAGTGGCAGTGGGGGAGATTCGCTTCTCCATGGGGCGAGCCCAGCCGGAGCGGGGAGTGAGACGCCTGGAAATAATAACTGACATCGCGCCGCGCATATCGTTGCGATCCAATCTCCATGGGGGGGTTAGCTTGTTCTTCCAGTGACGGGTTGCTCCCCCCCCCCCTTCCCCCCGTGTCCTCCAGGACTTTCCAGGACTCTAGGAGACGACTACCCTGCCGCCGCGAGCGGATGATATAAAGTCGGGCGTTATATGCCCGGGGAGTAGCGGAAGAGATAACAAAGTTTGCATTTCGCGAGTTACACACCGTCGCGGTACTCGCAGCGGCGTAGCCGGAGAGGTCGGCGGAGTGAGCGCGGCACCACAAACTCCTCAACGAAGTCTTAGCAGGGGTCACGCCCTGCAGAGACGGGCCTCGAAAACTCAAGATTTTACATCATTATTACTTTTATCACAATTATTAGTTTTGTTGTTCTTTGGGTAGTATAACAGGTGCGCGTCTGCGCAGAGAAAAAATTACACAGACACCTGGTGTATCTAGATAGCTAAATTATTATAGCTTCATAGCTAAATAATTCCTTATCCCGTATTAAACATGGCTAATCTTTTTTTGCCGTGTGTGCCCCCTGCAGTATACCCTCCACATCCGGCGCCTACCGATCAGGACGTCGGGCTGCCAGAGGGGCGTCAGCACATCAATGCGGCTGCAGTGCGTGCATACGTGCAGGCGTGCGCGTCCGTACGTACGTACGTGCGCTGGCAGCACACCTACCCGGCAAACCGCCACGGCCCGTCCGGTGGGTGGGGCCCGAGGTAGGGCCCTTGGCCCTTTAAGGGATCGGCCATAGAAAGAACATTGCTCGCCGTTACGAGACTGCCCTGTTCAGCAGCATGCTGAGCAAGCTCTCATAGCGCCAGATAGGTAGGCAATATCGTGCCTGCAGGACACGCGTGTACTGCGGGGTGGCCTACCCCGAGTCTCGCAGGCGTCAAGCTCCCGTTAATTTGCCGAATGCCGCGGCATCTGAGGAAAAAAACGGCCGCACTTCCTGAACGATCGCTTGCGGCTCACACTCTCTCACAAAAGCACGCACACACGCGAGGTGGCGTGGCCCCTTGCTCCTCTTCTAGCCAGCAGAGCGGCAAGCAAGTGCACGACAGCTCCACGCAGGGCAAAATTTTTGCTCGCCGATTCCCGGAATGCAGCTGTCGGCGGCGGCGGTGGTAGGCAAGCCACAGAAGGCTGCACCGCCACGGTGAGAAGAGGGGAGAGGGAATTGCGGCTCAAACGGGGGCCACAAAGGGAGTGCAGCTCTCCTCTCTGGCCATGGAGCACCGCCCCCGCGCCGCCCCTCGTGCCGCCCCCGCACCGCCCCCACGCAGATAGACTCCGGGGCAGGTCTGGAGCTCGTGGTGACGACGCGCGTGAGACAGTGTGACAGCCTGCTGAAGCTTCGCGGATGGAATCTCTCTGCGCAAGTGTTGTGACTCACTGCTTGCCCCCCGGCCCCCGCCGGCCGCACCGCCACATTCCGTCACGTATGCCTATGACGCCGCCACCACCGCCCGCGCCGCTGCCGCCGCACCTGCGGATGGCATTGTCATATCAAAGTCCGGCCGTCCGGCAGTCCGTGCGTCTGGTTGCTGCCCTGCTGTGTGTCATGTCAGCTGCTCGTGCGACACACTCCCCACACACCTGACCTGACGCTATGGTATTGTCTATTACAGCAACACTGAGTTATTCCGGTCCTATTCGTTCCTTCAGCCCGACGGTGGCTTTTGCACCTGCCACAGCTGATATTGTCATCTGCCAGATTAAAGTCCGCTCGAGTCCGTCCGAGTCCGTCCGAGTCTGTCCGAGTCTAGTGCATGTTTGCAATCGCGCTGCGATGTAATTTCCGC
>NW_026267228.1:561544-564156 GCF_000697945.3 Frankliniella occidentalis
GCGGAGCCAAGGGCGACAGGTCGGCGAGAGGAGACGCGGGGACTTTGAGTGCGGGTGAGGGCGGCGCAAGAGGGCGCGAGAGTATAGGCCCCGGGTTTATGGGACCTGCCGCGGGTTTAGGACCAGCTCTGCCGCGGGTTTAGGACCCCGTGCTGCACGCGGCGCTACGCAGCCCAACAACGCCGGGGGGGGGGGGGGCTCCCATTTGACAGCAGCTCCGGGAAGACGACAAACTAAAAAGCAGCAGCAGCATCACAGCCTCTTGCTTTTTGTCCTCGCGTCGCCATCAGCCAGTAGTCCAGAGTACCCCCTTCCCCTCCATCTTATTCCCGGCAGAGAGGAAGAAAACGATAGAGCGGAGGAAAGGGCCTCCAGACGACTCTGCTCAGCCGGAGCAGCCCGTGTGCGGGTGGCAGCCGCGGGGGTGTGAAAAAGTGGGATGACGGGGGTGACAGGACAGGGGCGGCGGTGTGCGCGCAAAATTGCTGTGAAAACAAACAAGATGATCGCGTCTCCCTCAAGGCAAAAGCAGTCGGATGACTCGGTCGCACAACTCACCACTGCCAGCGCAAGCTCCTTATTACACCGGCCCCCCTCCCTCTCGCTCGCACTTGCCACCAGGTACAGAAAAAGAAAGGGCGCAGCCGGTAAGAAACGACCAAGTCGCTGGAATGAATGAATGACGTTGCAGTGTACGAAGGGACACCGAGAAAGGGTTGGGGGGAGGGGGAAGGGGAAGGGGATAGGGAAGGGGATAGGGAAGGGGAGGAGGAAGGGGATAGGGAAGGGGATAGGGAAGGGGAGGAGGAAAGGAAGGAGGAAGGGAAGGAGGAAGGGAAGGGGAGGAGGAAAGGAAGGAGGAAGGGAAGGAGGAAGGGGAGGGGGAAGGGGAGGGGGAGGGGATGACCAACGAGGCTGGCAGGGCTGGCAGGATGAGGCAGGGAAGTCCCGTGCGACGACAGCGCGCCAAAGATTGGGCTCATTGTTCCTGTCAAACTATCCCAGACCGGACGGGATGGGCCGACAGGCCGAGCGCCCGCGCGCCCGCGCTCACTCCCTCCTCCGGGCGGCGAAGGTGAAGGTGGCGAGCGAGGTGAGGAGGTATGAGTCACTGTCTGGCGGCGGCGCTGGAGTGGGCACGGCAGGTGCAGCCGCGGTGCAGCGCCTCTCGGAGACACCCGCTCTCTTGGCTCCCGAGTTCAGCTGCACCGAGACCACGTCCCACGCGGGCAGGCCAGCAGCAGCCGGTGACATCGCAAACGGCATCGCGCGCGAGAGATGACGAACGACGGCCACGTTGTTACTGTTGCTGCCGACGACGGCATCCATCATCCTGGAGAAGCAGCAGCAGCTCGCCCTTACCTTTGCTTGGAACGTGATGCCATGGTGGAAGGCCTCGTCCGAGTGCAGCGGGATCCTCGTGTCGCCCTCGTCGTTCGGCACCAAGTTGTACTGCTTCTTGGACGGCATGGCGTCGTCGTCGTTGTCGTCGTCCGGAGCCGCGTCGCGTTAATCCCATGCACTTGTGACACGCACACTACACACACACACACACGCACTTGCACTGCACTTTAGACCACCGAGATCACGCTCTTCGGGAGGAGCAGCACCATGACGCCAGTGGCGGCGGCGGCGGCAGCAGCAGCGGCTGGTGGTGGGCGGCGTCCTGGTCGCACGGGCACGGCGTCGTCGGCGTGCTCGTCTCGACCCGCCCGCTCGCACACACACGCTTACACGCGCGCACACACACACACTCACACACGTACGCACGAACAACGCGCGCTGGCTCGCCTTTCACTGGCGCGGGCGGCACGGCGGCGGCGGCGTGGCTCCGACCGCGTCCAAACCAACACTGACGGCGCCGCGCGGCTCTGGGTCTCAGTCTCCACTCAGTCGACAGTCGACGCCGGCTCGCCGCTCGACTCGGCACGGCCCGGCTCCGAGCCCGCCCGCCCCTACTACCGCCCCGAACCACAACGAGCACCTGTTGGATGCAGTGTGTCGTGTGGGCGGTATTATTCTCCTGTCCTCCATCTCTCTCATCTCCCCTCGCCGCCCTAATTAAAAGAAGAAGAAAGCAACTTTGAAAGAATTTTCGAAATATGAAATTAAAACTAGAATGTTGTAGTGCATGGCGATTAGTTTTATTCCTTCCACAAAGTTCATATTTTATATGATGCAGTTACAGTTGTACATGAAATTCATCAGAAATTGGAAAATACATTCAAATTTATTCTAATCTTAAAGAATGGAGTAAACTTGCCTAGTCATTAAATTGGGAAAATGGTCATCCAGTCGTTTCCTTTTCGCCATTTTCCCCAACGATCCCTTCAAACACAGTCTTCAATCGGTTCTTCAGGAGAGTACTTCCCTCATTGAGTGGAGCTTTGGATACAATTGAGGATAATTGATTAAAATTTTCCAACTCAAGAGGGATTTGTCCTATGAGGCTCATTACGTCTGGTAATATATCCATTCCCCCTCTACTCCACACTTCTGCTGGAAATTGGCTTAGGAGATGTAAACTTTCTTCAAGAACCTTGACATAGTTAGGTGTTTTTAGTTCTGGTAATACTTTTAGCTGTAACCAAAAAGAAAATGTGCAATGCAAC
>NW_026267228.1:568824-570508 GCF_000697945.3 Frankliniella occidentalis
CCCGGCCCCTCCCCGCCACGCCACGCCCTCGGGGAGTACAGGTATCTTCAATTAGTGTCTCTCCTAGCTGACGACAATCTCCCTGGGCGGGGAGCGGCAGCACCAGGGCGTGCCCGGGAAAACGTCGGGCAAAAGTGAAACCGAGGGCCGGACTTTTGGAGAGGGTGCACGGTTTATTTCAGGTTATATCGTGGGTCAACGAGGGTGTCAAGGGCGACGCGGTGAGGCGGTTGGCGGCGACGAGGGTGCACGTCGACGAGGTGGAAGACGAGGTGGACGACGAGGTAGACGACGAGCCGGACGACAAGTTGGGCGACGAGGAGGGGGTGGACGACGAGGACAAGGAGAACGACGACCGCAACGACAACACCAACAACAAAGATAAGAAGGGAGAGCAGAGAGAGGTTCGAGTAGTGTCTCGACCGAACAAAGGGGGCCTGCTTGCAGAAAAGGGCGAAGGGGTACGCGTTGCAATGCGCTCCCGCCGCACGCGCGCTCGCCATCGCCGGCCGCAGCTGCCGCAGCTGCCGCAGCTGCCCCTGCCGTGCTCGCAGAGGGTCACCATTACTTAGTTTTTTCCCCTCCCTCTCCACCACCGCTAGGCTTTTGTTGGCCCGGCCCGGTGCAGCGCGCACGTACGTAGTATACTCGTACTGCGAACACATACGCAGTGTGTGCGCTGCCAATAGTGTGGGCAGGGAGGGCACGGGTGCGCGCGCACACACACATATGCGCATACACACACATGCACAGACGCGCCCAATCCCGCGCACGACTCGCTAAAGGGCAAGGCAGGGACGGGGCACGGTGTGTGTGTGTGTGTGTGTGTTTAAGCGCGCGCAAATTGACGCGTGTGCGCGCTGCTGTGCGGGAGAAAGACAAGAGGTAAGTACTGTAGTGTGCGGATACGTTTCTCTCTTAATCTCTCTCTCTCTCTCTCTCTCTCTCTCTCTCTCTCTCTCTCTCTCTCTCTCTCTCTCGCCACGGCGGCGCGCGCACCGTTGTTCGCACACACGACGCGCAGTCCGGCACGGCGCGGACCTCGCGCGGGTCCCTTCCGGCCCGGCCGCGCGCCCGGCCGCGCCCTCCCGCCCTCACAAAGTACTTTGTGTCAGCGCGGAGAATACACACACGGGCCGTGTGGCCCGGGCCGGCGGGGTCCTTGCACAGAGCGGAAGTCCCCCGGGCGCCGCACGGGGTAACGCAGCGCTCTGCAAACATTTGCCGAAGCCCGTCGGCGCGCCGTGGCGCGTCAGGTGTAACGGACTGTACACAAAGGGCGGGCGGGGACGGTACGACACCCCACGGGGACAAGTAGAGCGAGCGACGCTCGCCCAGCCCGGTTGTATTGGGGTGGCAGGTCGCAGCAGGGGCAGCAGCACGAGAGGGAGCCGTCGGCCGCCGTCAGGGGGGTCCATTAAGTTGACGACAAATCAGCTTACAACAGACTTGGCGCCACTTCCATGGCGAGTTGGCGGCACCGCTCCGCTCGCCGTGGCGCGCGCTCCGATAATGGGCCTGGTCATTGACTCGGCCCCAGCCAGCCAGGCGCTCCAGCAGCAGCTTCAGCTCGCCCCGGGGGGCACTCCGCCGCCACACCCCCGCAAGGCAGCCCACCACCGGGCCCCGGGCCACCCCCGGTGAATATGGCGCGCGGGCGAGCACACGGTAAGGCCTTTAGTGG
>NW_026267228.1:570558-571572 GCF_000697945.3 Frankliniella occidentalis
CGGCGCGCGTCCGTCTCGCGGCGACTCTCCGCCCCGTCGAAGTGCGCCAAGAGCATGACAAAGGCGCCGGCGACACGACGCCGGCAATCTCCTCGAGGGCTAGAATTACCTCCAGTCCAGACCGAGCCGAACCAGGGAGCAAAGCACACAGTCACATCTACACGCCTTTGGCTGCTTCGCTTTGCCACAATTTTGACGTTCCCATTTGACGGATTTTTGAACGAGTTAATTCGCAATTCTTTGTGAGGGAGGAGGCCAGAGGTTTCACAGTGCAGCCGACACAACTCCCCATCATCACCCTACTGCCTCGACAAAACAAAATCGTTCCAGTACCGTTCGTCTTGGTGCTACGCTACGCCACGGCCAAGGCCAGCCCTCCCCGCCCGCAGCAGGACTGCCAGAGCGCACGCAAGCGAGCCCTTACCCCTTACCTGGGCCGGCGTCGGGAAGCCCTCGGGTGCACCGGGCGGGGCGGGGAACGCCTTGCGGCGAGGCAGGCGGCGACCTCGAGGGCTGGGGTAGGGGGTTTATATTTATGGCAACCCCTTACCGCTGAAACGTGAAAGGCCGTCTTGTAAAGTCCGGCCGTACACGCCAGCAGCACAGCCAGCAGGGACCTCCTCGCACGTGGGTGGTTTCACAAATAAGATGCATATTGGGTCACTTTTTTTTCGTTTTTGAAAACGTTTGCAAGTGGAGGTTTTTCTATCTATAATGCATTATGGGTATCTATGGAGAAAGAAAACGTTCTTTAGCAAGCTCCCAGCCACCTATTTCTTGGTAATTCCCCCAAAATGGCAAGGGTGGCTGTCCAAACTGTTTACCTCGAATATATTTTGTTCTATAATGATGTGGCAAGGTTCTTTTACAACTGGAGACGTTTGCTCATGCTAAAACACGACTATTTTAATTGAAAAAAGCTCCGCACCATAAGTATTTACGTTAAAATATTTAATATATGTTCCCTCCGTCACACCTAACCTACAAAAGGCATAATAACAAATGTTTTGTTTT
>NW_026267228.1:571622-572778 GCF_000697945.3 Frankliniella occidentalis
ACTTTGCGCTTTGTGGAGAGAGACAGTCAAGCAGTTTCTTCAACTTAGTGCACATACGAAACGTTGCAAAACTAGAGGATAGTTCCTTATCAAACGGAAAGACTACGAGGATCAACTGGGAATTCTTGCATTCTCCTAAATTCTTTCGCATTGTTTCCGATTGTTTTGCTTTCTTTGCAATTTTTTTTGTCTAGCCAATATATTTTTACTTTTTATTCTTGCATTTTATTTCTGCCTTACATTTTTTATGTTTCTGCACTGCAGCCGCAGCTGGGGATGAAGGTCGGCGGCGTGCCGACGTGCTCGCGCCGCTCGCGCGCCATATACCCTTAAAGACAGGCTCGCCATTATTCGCAGGGTTTGGCATTTGCGTGTAAACGAGCTCACTTCTTCCCACTTCCCCTCTGTTCCGCCGGTCGCAGCGGAATTCTCCTCCCGAGCCGCCGCCGCCGCCGCCTTGGTCGTCGTCGTCGTCGTCGTCGTCCTAGTATGCCGAAATCACGAAGCCGGTGAACCGCACGCCGCCGTGGTCGGAGCCAGCCAGCGGCCGGGCCGCCGGGCTGGTTGGGAGGGAATTACCCTTTCATGAGGTAGGCTAGGGCGGCGCCGCTGACCTGAAGGCGGCGTTCTGCACCGACATGAAGACCCCCAGGGTTATGAATAGAAAATGGACGAGCGAGCAGCAAAACAGCGGAGGACGAGGCGACGATTGTGAGACAGGAACACGTTTGCTTTACTGCTCAAAAGGAGGACGAGGGGAAGAAAACAAAACGCAGCAGCAGCAGCAAAGTAGTGAGGAGGATTGGTTTGGTTGGTGGCCCGGGGGGGGGGGGGGCATCCAAGCTCACAGCGCGTTAAATTAGAGTTCCGGCTCATTTAGCTGGACGGTCATGCAGTGCGAGAGAGGCGGGGCGCGCGGCGGAGTGTTCGGGTGACGCGACGGGTGAGAGTGAGCGAGACAGAGAGCACACACTCCCGTCACCTCACCCTCTCTCGCTCGCTCGCACTCCCAAACTTCGCTGGCCGCTGTAATGACGCCACGCCCCGCCCCCGGCCGCTGCGCGTTGTCAGGGGGTCCGCTGCTGCGGGACACGACAACGTAATGGAGGAACGAGAAATAGAACCAATGAATAACCGGGGAGCGGCAGGGGCAGGG
>NW_026267228.1:575275-589016 GCF_000697945.3 Frankliniella occidentalis
AGACCACCGAGATCACGCTCTTCGGGAGGAGCAGCACCATGACGCCAGTGGCGGCGGCGGCAGCAGCGGCTGGTGGTGGGCGGCGTCCTGGTCGCACGGGCACGGCGTCGTCGGCGTGCTCGTCTCGACCCGCCCGCTCGCACACACACGCTTACACGCGCGCACACACACACACTCACACACGTACGCACGAACAACGCGCGCTGGCTCGCCTTTCACTGGCGCGGGCGGCACGGCGGCGGCGGCGTGGCTCCGACCGCGTCCAAACCAACACTGACGGCGCCGCGCGGCTCTGGGTCTCAGTCTCCACTCAGTCGACAGTCGACGCCGGCTCGCCGCTCGACTCGGCACGGCCCGGCTCCGAGCCCGCCCGCCCCTACTACCGCCCCGAACCACAACGAGCACCTGTTGGATGCAGTGTGTCGTGTGGGCGGTATTATTCTCCTGTCCTCCATCTCTCTCATCTCCCCTCGCCGCCCTAATTAAAAGAAGAAGAAAGCAACTTTGAAAGAATTTTCGAAATATGAAATTAAAACTAGAATGTTGTAGTGCATGGCGATTAGTTTTATTCCTTCCACAAAGTTCATATTTTATATGATGCAGTTACAGTTGTACATGAAATTCATCAGAAATTGGAAAATACATTCAAATTTATTCTAATCTTAAAGAATGGAGTAAACTTGCCTAGTCATTAAATTGGGAAAATGGTCATCCAGTCGTTTCCTTTTCGCCATTTTCCCCAACGATCCCTTCAAACACAGTCTTCAATCGGTTCTTCAGGAGAGTACTTCCCTCATTGAGTGGAGCTTTGGATACAATTGAGGATAATTGATTAAAATTTTCCAACTCAAGAGGGATTTGTCCTATGAGGCTCATTACGTCTGGTAATATATCCATTCCCCCTCTACTCCACACTTCTGCTGGAAATTGGCTTAGGAGATGTAAACTTTCTTCAAGAACCTTGACATAGTTAGGTGTTTTTAGTTCTGGTAATACTTTTAGCTGTAACCAAAAAGAAAATGTGCAATGCAACATTACCAAACACTTCAACAGTTATAAGATAAGATATAATATAAAAATAATTAAATTCCACCTTTAAAATAACTGCAAAGCAGCTAACTGAGTAATTCAAACACAATAGGTAGTTTGGGCACACTTCATAATCAATTTTAGAACAAGCAGACAAGAGAAGGAATATAGCTTGACTAAATGACTGAAATATAGAGTAGGCAGGATCATCATGGTAAGTAAAGTGCTGTTTTAAAACAGAAGCAATGCCCTTCCATTCATGAGCACACAGTGAAGGTAACATCTATGAGAGAGAATTAAATATCCAAATTAACGGGATTTCAGTGAGATTAAAGATTATAATTTTAAAAAACAATAGCTTCACAGCTTCATAAAATCTTTTTTTTGTTAAATTACCTCAAACAGAATAAATGCTGCAGTTTCTGTTGTTTTCACGTGTGAGTTAAAACAAAGTTCATAAGTAGCAGCAAAGCTGCTGTCTGTGGCTTCAGTAGAACACCATTGTTCTAAATAGCACTTGGTTAACATAGAATATTCAAAACCATATGATTTTAGCCAACTAGATTCTGCTTCTGAAAATCAATAAAGACACACCATTCAAAATATAGTCCTACAAATTAGTTTGCAAGTAATCTATGGATAAAATAAATGATTGTTTAGTTTTACATAAACAATTAAATTACCATTTAAATCAAAGGTTTTCAGTTGCTCAAGGATACTTATAGTTTTCTCACGGGTCTGAATACACTTCTTTGAAAATATATCAATTTGTTGTTGGCTGAACTCCATCACTTGAAGTAAGTACAAAATGAGGATTACCACATTAGTACAGCTTCCACCAGGTGAATAAAAGAACGGTACAAGCAGCTTGAAAAAACAGAAAAGAGACATTTAACTAAGTATACCATTAGAATTAAGAAATGTAAAAGGAAAATACAAAATACTTACATCTATAGTGGTAATCCACATATAGACAGACGACCAATTGTTTGAATCAATTGCCTCATTGATAGCAGATGTCACATACTTCTTAAAAAACACTTCTCCACATAACACCTTATGTTCGACAAGCTGTTGAACCTGAGATTGTGACATGTGAATTTTACCAATGTTTTATTTTTCAAAAACAGTATTAGATTAAATGGTTGTTGTACTTACAAGAACTGGAAAATTATCCAGTTTGTTTGGCTTGTAGGTCAATTTTTGAGACATCTCAAATATTAGGTCCGGAGTCATTTTTTCTGACATGGGACGCATGAGATTGAACACTCTTGACAAGTGATGTGTCAAATCCGTATTTTCTAGAGCCATAAGCAGTGCCTCTCTTAAAAATTCACCAAAATCCATCATGGATAGTGCAATGAATTCACATTGCCACTAAAAGGATAGGAACACAATTTTCAAACTACAGGATTAAAATTTTAAGACACTGCAGATAAATCTTAAGTATCAGAGGGGAAAAAGAAGGGAGGGGATAATTTACCTCATTTACACTTTCTTGGTCTTTAAAAGTTGTCCTGTTGAATGCTGATCTAAGGAGTGCAGTAAAATCTGTACAACGCAGTATCGTTGACAATCCATACTTCTCCATGAAGTTTTTATGAACTTGTGCAAGTTTTTCTGGAGGAAGAACTTTCACTACTTTGTAGTGTAAACACTTTAGTCTTTCCTTTACATCTTCATTCACATTTTCACTGCCAATATAAGAAATAATTTTTTCTAACAAATGTTCTACATCTTGACAATCTAAGAGTCCACAATTATTTTCAATTATTATGAAATTATCACTATCTTCCAAAACACAACTAAAATTAAGAAATTCTTTCATCCACTTCTGACTTTTGGTTGCATTATTAGAGAGCATTAATCTGACTTTTTGAATATCAGGACTGCTTTCCTTTTCCTCTTCTCTGTGGGGTTTAACAGCAAAAGGCTCTAAAACTTCAAACAGAGGAGTAAAGTCGACTAAATTCTTATGATCTTCAAAATGCTCAAGAAATTCTTTAGCTTCATAAGCTAGGTTTCTTATTTTGTCCTGATAGCAATCTAACTCAAACTCTGCCATCTCCAGCCAATCATCAATTGTCAGTTCTTGTAATACTCCCACACACTGTTCGATCACAATGTTTCTGCACTCCGTGATCACTTCTTCGACTGACTGAAGTTTTGGGCCATTAATAGAACAGTTATTCATTTCATCTTTACTGCTCTTAATCATAAAACCATTCCAAGTGTCACATTGCTTTTCATAATTCTCCTTCATACAAAAAACGCAAATTCTCAGATTGTGAATAACTCGACGTGCTTTCCACTCAACTTCATTGATAAGTCTCATCCATTCAAAGTTCTCTGATTGGCAGAGTTTAAAAAATGTAAGAAATTTATGGACTGTTTCCATGTTTTCACCATTACAGAGAAAGAGCTTGTGAAAACAAGCATTTGCTAATTCAGTAATTGCAAATTGAGGTTTCTGTTTTAAATCAGTTAAAGTATGTAAGGTTTCCATCACAGTGAGTGATATAGTAGGAGGAGCAAATGCCACCAAATCTTGTAAGAAAAGTAAACCTCCTGATCCAAGGATGACTCTTAAGATCAGTGCGTGACTGAGACGCGGTATTGTATCAATTAAATGAGAGAAATTTTCATCTTCAGCCACAATATCAACATAATCTGCATCACTGTTCAGTAGGATGAATAAGAATATGTTTTGCTGATTGTAATCCTTGGCACCGTTGAGAACAGCTGTCATTTGCTCACACAACGTTTGAAGTTTTTCATCCTCTGCAACCAAACATCACAGAAAAGTTTAGAAATATTTACATTAACATGAAGTGATATTTTTATCTCAGTTTCCTTTGCGAACCAATCAATTTTCAAACAAACCTGTAAGTTTTTTCGAAACGTAAGCCGATCGTAGGAGGACCTGTTGTGCAGCATTTATGTCACTGTCAAAATCCATAATATGCGTTTAAATTATATGAAACACAGGTAGGAGGTGAAACAAAAACGTCTATCATTCAACTTCAATTTCCATGATAGTGCTCTAAAAGCAGATGGTTGAAAATTCCTGTCAACAGACAATCCAGGGGCATGAGGAGAAAAGGTTAAACCGCGCCAAAAACAACAGATGACAGCCGATAGCAGAAGACACGTCAAGGCTTCCTCGATCGCACTCCACATGTTTCTCGCGTGGAAAGAAAGGAATACAGTGATCCAGGTGGTCGTGGTGGACAGGTCGTGGTTTTCTTCAGGGGAGCCTGTGCATAAGTTTTCACTGAAAGTTTTAATCTAGGAACTTGAATCACTCACAAGACGTTACATTGGTAATTGCACACGACTTTCAAACCCTTTTTATTCATAGTCATTGCTGGATAACGTTTCTTTCTTGTGTGTATGTTGGGCCCTTAACCTTCCTTTGTATACCGGCACGGCCTGTAATTCCCGTTTGTAATTTAAAATATCTGCGAACAGATATTTGACGTTTCATTGGGATTTCATTTGCTCTCGCTCTCTTTGAATCCGCATTGTCGCGTCAACGAATGACTTTGTCTTCCTGAGAGGGCTGTAGTCAATATTGTTTTGCCCTCTGTTGGTTGGCTTCCGTATTAAATGTTCATCTCTTTATGTTTGTTTTCAGACAGGTGAGATGGCAAACCAGGATAATAATTCAGGTCGTAAGGCCTCATGTGGTTTGGACTTCGTTTCGGTGCTAGATATTCGTCAATGTTTGGCATACTCAGCAGAAAACAAGTACGGAACTTAAATCTATTAATTTTTACTGTTTCAATTGTTTATTTTCTCTTTGTTGCAACTATTAACCCACTTATTGATTTGTAGATATGACTTTACCATGATGCCTATAGTTCATCCCCGCTATAAGCGAGAATTTCTGTCTGGCAAAGGAAAGAACCGACAAGGCCCCTTGACTCGGTCTGATTTATTGCTACAAAGTTCTGGTAGGCTTATAGATTACTGTTGGCATAGTAAATCCAAAACTTCTCTTTCACCCTTAATTTTCTCCTATTTTAAATCTGTTTTTCCTTACAGATTGGACGAATATGATTGTTGGCAAAATGTCCTCTTACATTGATGTTGACAGTGAGGACAGCACATATCGACGTCAAAGTGAGGAACTACTTGCTCAGGAGATGACATATGCCTCTCATCTTAATTTATGTGCTGTTACTTTGCAGCTAACATCTATTAATAATGTAAACTTAGCACGCATACTGTATTCCAAAATTGTTAATCCTTACAGCTATCAGGTAAAGCAATTAGAGGGTTGCATCTTCTCTCTGCTCACAAATGGTTTTACTTTTTTTTTTTAAATGTCCGTTTTTTAAAATTTTAGATTTGGCTAAGAGTTCCTATGGAAAGTCCTTTTGTTCAATCTTTAGAATATCGTAAGGACATTCCCAACAAAGAGGATTTGGTGAAAGAAAAAGAAAACAATCCATGGGAGTGGTAAGCTTCAATTTTTGCATCACCCTTTCAAAGAGAACTGCTGAACTGTGTTTTTGAATGCTGTATACTATATGTTATCTTTCTAGGTGGAATGTATTTAGATCTGTCTGCAATTACAATAGGCGCTTAGGTGTTGCGCTAGAAGTTTCTGCTGATCTTCCATCAACTGAGGAAATTGATCGTTGGCTGGGTGAACCTGTACGTTGTCTTATTCTGCCAACATCTCTCTTTTTGACCAATAAGAAGGGTTACCCAGTCCTTTCTCGAGCACACCAAACACTGTTGCGCAAATTTGTACCTCTTGGAGTCCAATTAGTTGTCACTGGTTCTGTCATGCATGGTTCAGTTCAGTATTACCAGCAATATATTGAACATCTTTGGCAGGTAATTGCTGTGAAATTTTATTACAATCAAGATCAAGTGATTTCTAATTGATGATTTGATTAGTGATTTTCTAACTTTTGTTTTTATGTTATAGAATGTAAGATTAAGTGACCCTCTTGTTGGGTTTGCACGTGGGTATGAAGATTTCCTTCAATGCCCTCTACAGCCTCTGATGGATAATCTTGAATCACACACTTATGAAGTGTTTGAAAAAGACCCTGTGAAGTACACAGAATACCAAAATGCTATGTTGAAAGCCATTGTAGATCGTGTACCGGAAGACCAAGCTGCTGATAAAACTTTGTAAGAACTTGTAATCTATTTTTGAGAATTTTTTTCTTATTTTCTACCTTAAAACTGTTTCCTAGTAACCATGTTTTTCCCTCCATTCTAATTTCAGAACAGTAATGGTGGTTGGTGCAGGAAGAGGTCCCTTAGTGAGAGCTTTACTTAATGCAGCTGACAAAGCCCAGCGCAAAGTGAATGTTTATGCAGTTGAGAAGAATCCAAATGCCATTGTTACGTAAGTACTTAATTTATTTTTTATCAATTTTCTGTAATTAAGATAAAATTTTGGTGTAATATTAGACATGCTATGTCCTAGGCTGTTATCTCAGAAAGAGGAAACATGGCATGAAAGAGTTACAGTTGTCTCCTGTGATATGAGGCACTGGGAAGCCCCAGAAAAGGCAGACATTATTATATCTGAACTTTTGGGATCTTTTGGTGACAATGAGCTCTCTCCAGAGTGCTTAGATGGTGCCCAAAAATTCCTTCGTGATGATGGTATCAGTATTCCCTCCCAGTACACCTCATTTTTGTGTCCAATTCAATCTTCTAAGCTTTACAATGAGGTAAGAATTAAATTTGTTCATGTATTTTCTGGATGCTTAACTACTTTAATCATCTCTATGCATGATACTTAACGTTTCTGTTTCTTTCATCACAAGGTGCGATTGAGTAAAGAACAAGACAAGCACCCCTTGAAGCATTTTGAAACCCCTTATGTAGTGCACCAACAGAACAGATTAGAACTGTCAGATACTCAACCTTTATTCCAATTCGATCATCCTAATAAAGGTAAGTGCTTAGTACTTGAATTGAATCTCTGATATTCTTTTATTACATTGTTTATTGATTTTATTTTTGTTTTGATTTTTAGATGTTCCAATTGATAATACTCGTTTTAAAAAGTTACAATTCAAGATAAGACAAAATGGTGTCTTGCATGGTTTTGCTGGTTATTTTGAAACTGTGCTCTATAAGGATGTAATGCTGAGCATCAACCCTGCCACTCACTCCCCTGGCATGTTCAGCTGGTTTCCCATTTTCTTTCCTGTCAGAGTATGTATATTTTAGGTCTGATATCAAACTTTGTACCATTCGTCCTGCACAACACTTTGTAACTAATTTTTTATCTTTATTTTGCCAGGAGCCAATACATGTCAAAGAAGGCGATATTCTGGAAGTCAACTTTTGGCGTGTCAATAACTCTAAAAATGTCTGGTATGAATGGTGCATCTCCAAACCCTGGCCTGGCCCTATTCACAATCCCAATGGTCGATCTTATACCATAGGCCTCTAATTACAAGGTAACACCCAAAGATTTGTGTCAAATTTTTTAAACCTATAACTAATGTCCCTCAGTTTTCAGCAGTTTCAAATTTGTCATTCCATTCCATCCTTGTGTGCAATCATGTTGCACTGAATATTGTTAATCATTTTTTATTGTGTCATAGAAAGGAGTTAATCCACTCCATTGTCATAGTTACGTCCTAAGTAAGGGAGAATTTTTATTTAAGTGTGATAAGTCTATAAATTTTATAATTAATTTGGCTCTTGGGAGGCCCTTAAAACCGTTCTCTTATTGAGCTCCCTATTAAAAGTCAGAGGCGACCCATCATTGTCATATGGCCGCTAGTTTTGGTGAGGCAATCTTTTCAGTATTTGTCTGCTGTTTCAATGTAGCCGGGTCGCACCTGACGAGCGGCATTGGATGCGACTATGGAAAATAAATCATTCCACATCTGTACAGACTTGTGTTGCATCTATCTATCGGACGCCCTGTCTGTCCCACCCACCCACACGTCGGCGTGTTGTTGTGCCTCTGTGACGCTGTGCTGTGAAAGCCTCCGCTCGTGATGCAACTGGCTGGCAGCGGACCCCCCGCGGCGAGACCTCGGTGACCTCTCCCCGCGCTCCCGATACATAACACAGCCCGGGGAGGAGCTGCGTGTGAGCCAGGGGCGGGTCCCTCCTCTCGACTTATCAGCAGAGGGAGACGAGCTCAGCCAAGGAAAGAGAGATACCCTGGGCATTGCTGGGCATCAGATCGCGGTCGCCACCAACAAACACGTCTACACTCTTATGAATTCGACGACTTCTTTTGGTTGGTGTACTCCCCCTTTCTTTTTCTGCGTTAATTTTGTAAGGGGCAGTAGAATTTTTCCTTTCTGACGTGTTCCACCCAACGTCCAAGTAGTGGTTTTATTTATTTTTGCATTTGAAAGAGCCTCAAAGAGATATTGGCAAGTGTTTTCCCTTTCTGCGGGGGACGGAAGTTTAATGGATGGGCATTGCACCATGCTACCAGTTCACTGAACAACAATCAACAAACCTATTTGTCGTATCAGACATTCTGAAATGTCTGTCGTTTAGGTATACGTGACACAATTTCTTCGCAGCCTGCGGCTCGCTTTATCAGATGTCTTCAATACGTGCTCTTCCATAGATTGCAAAATAAAAATTCCCGACTTTCTCCCAGCTGATAAGAGATGAAGGTTCGCCCCGGCTGCTGTAACCTTCGGTCATTCGCGCGCCTCGATTCGAATAGCGCTGCACTATGGCCAACACAAATATTCACATGAAACTAAACATCCTCGATTTCGGCTTGATCGTTTCAGTCTTTCTAACATTTATTCCATATTTAGACTCATGAGAACGTAATCAGCACGCGACAGCTATCGAAACGCTGTCCGAAATGCGACGTCTTATCTTTGTGGGAAGGTTGGCAACAAGTGTGTTGACGCAATCATTTGTTGGAGCAGACGAAGTGTGGGCCTCGAGCAGACGACCGCCAGGATCAGATGATCAGTTCGCTTTGGATGAGTTTGGTGTGAAATACAGAGCGTTCAAAGTACATGTGAGGACGCGTCGCTGTTTCAGAGGATAAATCATTGCAAGTGGAAAATGGTGTCTGGAGTTCACGTTCTGAGAGCGACGCAGCGTGCCGGCCGGGCGTATCAGGTGGCCAAGTGTCTAACCAACAACTCCACATCGAGACTCAGCACTAGAGACTGGGATTTGTGCCACAGGCGCTTATTCAGCTCGTCAGAAACTCTCCTGGGTGAGTTATATGTGGCTTAGTTAATGTATTCATCTACCATAGCAAGGGCAAGAGCCGCTGTGTTCATTAATTTTGTGTAAAAAAAAAGTCTTGTATGGAATGTGTTTGCATTGAATAGAGCTGCATCATTGTTTTTATTTTCCTTTCTTTCTAGACTCTTTCCTGTTTTAGATAGGAAAAATGTTTTGAAATAAAATAAATATTGCTCTTTGAGCTGTAATTTTCTATTTTAATGACAGCTGTTGTCTTTTCTGTAACACATTATTTCTTCAATTTTTAAGTTTGGTCAGTGTAAATGCCCTCTTATTTATGCTCTTTCAGCATATTAATTTAAAAAAACAGAGCTGCTTCAAAATTGATTCAATCTGTGGTGTTAGCAGTGAAAGCCACTCTCTTAATTAAACCCCTACACATTTTGTAGAGTTATCGGATTACCCAATCATGAGGTCATGGCATACTGATAACTTTTGCTGTAGCATCCTATTCAGCTGCACGTAATAACCCAATCTGGTTTGGGCCATTTATATTGAGATACATTTTCTTTTAAGATTATCTTGGTATATGTGAAGAGAGATATCATTTTTATTTGTTACTCTTTTTTTTTCAGGACGCAAGTACACGGATAAACATGAGTGGATTCAGATGGATGGGAAAATTGGTACCGTTGGAATCTCACATTACGCTCAGGTAATCTATTTTTAATTTCATCTTAGGACTGTACTATTTATTTCATCACCACAGTGGAGCGAAAGGAGTCTTATCTAATTAGCACCATCATGTTACTTGCCTCAGGATGCCTTAGGTGATGTTGTTTATGCTCAGCTCCCAGATGTTGGACAGGATGTTACACAGAAAGGTTTGTGCATTTAATGCTCATTGTTAAACTTTTTCCCTCTCTAAATGACAGTTACAACTTAGTATTTTTTTCTTCTAGAGGAATGTGGTGCATTAGAAAGTGTTAAAGCTGCCTCCGAACTATACAGTCCTGTATCAGGAAAAGTGGTAGAAAAAAATGCAGCAGTCGAAGAGAAACCTGGTCTTATTAACATGTCTTGTTATGAAAAAGGTAAATTTCAAATTTATTAGCTACTTTCTCATAAGCTTCTAAGGAAATTATAAATTCTAAAAGTTGAATTCTTACATTTTCAGGTTGGTTATTTAAAGTAGAACTGAGTAAACCAGGAGAAGTCGATGAGTTAATGGATGAAGACCAGTATCAACAGTTTCTTAAGAGTAACGATTAACTGAAATAGTACTACATATTTTCAAACACCTTTGACAAAACAGCATGCCTGTGTCTGTGTAAGGTAAATGTAAATGTACCCTTTGCAAAGAATGTATTGCCCCTCATACAGTTGAATGATGTTCATTGTTATATGGACCCTAGGTAGGGCTCAAGCTTTTACTAGAGAGGATAAGGATGAGAAAAAGAAGTGGATGCAAGGTCTGTTCTGTAAAAATTCTCTTTAAGCTAGTCATATTATTTAAAATATATATATTCAATTGTACAGAAATGAATTTTAATAATTACAGAATTTTAATAACAGTAATGTGTTTTTATTCTGGCCTGTTCTGTGTCTGATATGGTGCTTGTGAAAAGTTTTTGAAGCATTTTTGGAAATTTGTGACTGTGTTCTACTGTAACGCTTTAAAATTGCAATCTTCATTTCTGTCATTTGCGTTTTCGTTAGGAACCGAACGCACATCTCTGCCTTGCAGGTGCTAAGTAGTGCTGAGGGTGGGAAACCCAGTGAGGGCGAGAAGAAAAGGGAGGGGGAGGAGGGGGGGCGGAGCAGCTGGGCTTACAGCAGGAGCAGAAGCCGCGTTTTCCCACGACCCTGCAGCCGAGGTCGAGCAATACAATGCAGAATTTTCCCCCTACATATCTGCTATGACCACAGTGTTGTCACGTATGAGTATGCTACCAAAATCAGTTGTCTAGCTACACAAATTTCCACACTAAAGGTGTAGTAAATTGCATTAGCCCGCATAAGCCACTGGCTGGTGGATCCAGTTCGCCATGAACAAGCAGTTGCAAGCCCCTCATTGAAGTTCCTCGTCCTCTCTTGGTTGAAGGAAGACACGTATAGTCTGATAAGGTGACTGGGTGCGAAACTCTTCCCGCCACTGCGCCTCGTTCGCCGTCTGCTCAACAGACGGCGCTGTCGGCCCGTTCTCTCCGCTCTAAAGATAGACCCTGAAAACGCCCCTGGGTGCCAAAAAGATGAACCCTCGCGAAGTAACGGCATCCCGCCATAACAGTGGTGGTGGTTAGCAGGTACGTGGTGCAGCAGGACGGCTTGTAAGAATCTACTGACCGCCAAAAAGTTTCTCACCCGCTGTCGAACGACCTCTTTAGTGGCCTTCCCTCTTCCGGAGCAGCGATCCCGAACCTGACCCGCAAGTGCGTCCGCGGCGCCAGATCAGCCCCCCCCCCCCCCCCCCCCCCCCCCCCCCCCCCCCCCCCCCCCCCTATACCCGTCCCCCGGTGCGCCGGCCACGTCAGCTGATCCCTCAACGAGAATGTGATGCATTCGCCCCTCGGCCCGGACCACCCGGACGCCCGTCACCTGAGCTCGCCGACGACCGTCATGGCCCGCGGCCCGACCCGCGACGCGCCCGCCTCCTGCTGCTGCTCGTCCCGGTGCCGGTGGCGCCCGCCGCGCCCGCCGCGCCGGCCGCGCCGGCCCCGCGCGCCGTCATCGTGATCCTGGTCGAGGAGGAGCCGGGCGGCGGGGCGGAGGAGGTCATGGTGGGCAACCCGCACCGGTACCGCGCCGCCCTGCAGAACCTGGAGAGCAGACACGCCACCGCAGGTGAGTAAAAGAGGCTTCGTTCGAACGACACACCAGTCTGCCTCGCCACCTTTACAGCTGGGCGGAGAGGATATTGACCAGACTGCAGGTGTCAGTCTGCAGGTGTCGAGACAATTAGTTGACAGGTGTGTACAGACTCAGGGGGGAAAAGGGGGGGGGCAATTAGCCCGTACGAACATTACTCCCGCGGAGTTCTGCACAGTTCAAAGTAATAACACAATAAGAGACCCGTGATCATGCCTGCTTGGGTATCGCGGACAAAATTATTTTGACTTTGACATAGCTTTGCAAAATATCTGCTTTCTTGATGCACTGTTAAAACAACCTTATGAAGTTTTAGCAGTGTGGGGAATGACCCCCGTAGCACACTTGACTTGACTAACCACGAGGCCTCTGTTGCGTAAGTAGAAATAATTGTGTACACACCCACATCGCTGGCCTCTCGGCAGGCTGCCTGCTCGCCCTGCTGCTGCTGCTGCCGCTCGCGGCCCGCTCCGTGCCCGTGGCCGTGCTGTCCGTGGCCGTGCTCCTGTACGTCACCCTCGTGGTGCCCGTGGCGACCGGCTTCCTCTCCGCGACCGTCGTCATCGGCTGGCTGAGGTGAGCTGGCTCTGTCGAAAATCACAACAGTAAATCACTTACAGAATGGTCTGGTAATCTTTTAAACAGTGTGATCCTAGTGTGGATTGCTGTACATCATACTAGGGGAAAGTTCTTTACAAGTACGGTCAAGTATTTGTCATTCAAATACCAGCCGAACAGATTATGACCGCAGGAGGAAAGGACAGGAGGATCTGTATGGATTCTGTTTCTGGGTACATAATTTTTAACAATGGGTGGGGAAAGGGTCCCCACAGCACAGCAAAGTACAAGCCACAGGTTGCGCTCGAGAAATGACTGTCAAATCGACGTCGAAACAAAAGTATAAAAATGGTCGAATCGACGTCGAAAGACGATATCGTTTCGATATTATTCATTTCTCTTGTGCCTCGCAGGATATGCACGGCCCGCCACAGCTTGTCGGTGCGGGAGTGCCTGCAGGGGGCCTACAGCTGCGTCAAGGCCTGCCACAACGCCTACCTGCCCCTGCAGCGGCTTCACACCACCACGAGCCAGGTAGGGAAAGGGGAAAGAGCTCGCGCGCCGAGCCCGCGCACCGTCGCTTCATCGTTCCATGACCATTCAACGGCTCCGATGTTTTCTCGTGGATCGCTGTACTAATCGGCGCTCATTCTGTTGTGGCACAAGGTGCTGTTCAACTTGGCGGCCGAGCGGCTCCTGTGCCCGGACCAGCCGGGCAGTTGCCTGTACACGCTCCTGCTCTGCTCCATCCTCGGCTACGTCCACACCTCCCTCAAGGTGGGTGGGCCAGGCTCGGGGCCAGGGCGACCCGGGAGACCCAGAGACGCAAAACCGACGTCGAAGTAGAGGTGTTGGGGTGATTTTATTGCATGTCCACAGTGTACTTGCGCGGGCGCGCTCGCCGGGCTCGCCATATGCAAACAGGGCACAGCTCGCCCAGCGGTTCTTATCATACAGACTGACCTGTGCGCGCCCGTATGCGTGAAGCCTCTAGGTCGAACAGCGCAGTTTCCAGCTATTTTGGAAGTTCGATTCGCCGGGCGGCCCCCCTGTAGGATTATTGTATTTCTCGCAGTGAAATTGTACCCAGCTGGGAAAGGGGCTGGAGGAAAGGGGGGGG
>NW_026267228.1:589066-590136 GCF_000697945.3 Frankliniella occidentalis
TTCTTTTTAATTGATTCAAAATGATTCTTAATGATTCATCGTGACTTAAAGTAATTGAAAAATGATTTAAAGTGATTGGAAAATGATTCAAAATGATTGTAAATGATTCAAAATGATTCAAAATGATTGGAAAGATTGCGAAGATTGTAATGATTGAAAGTGATTGTAAATGAATCAAAATTATTGGAAATGTGATTCTTTTGGAAAGTGTACAGCGATTCTTCCAAGTGGTGGACCCCTCGAAAGGGACGCACGTCCGGCCCGACCTCTAACGAGCCTAGCAGCAAAGTCTGCTCTTTTCTGAAACAAATTGCTCATGAGCACTCCTCCCACGAGACCCCCATTATCGCACTTTTTACTGCCGAATGGGAATGCGGCGGAACGCGTCGGAAACGAAAGCGTATCGACGCCAATATGAGCGCAGAGTGAGTGAGACCGCAGTTATTGTCTAGTCCTGACCTAGGTATACCGACCTAATTTACTTCAACATCAAAAAGGGTTATAATACCCACGTTAATGTTGATGTTTAGGTTTTGTGACGAAGCAACAAACCACCACACTCCCTTCCTTGTCAAAAATTTAATGAAGTGCAGGTTTTGACATTTCAGAAACAAGTTTAGCAAATGGGCGGTAGCAAACTCAAAACGGCGACCTACGGCATTCCCTAGCCGTATCGCGCACTCTGATAAAGACAATGCAATGCAATGCTCGCACAACACCGCTCACTCGGCAGGAGGAGGCAAGTGAACGCCAGTCACAGCGGTGCAGTGGAGGTCAGCCAGGCATAAAAGTGAACGTGGTGTTAGCGACAGCAATGCGAGGCAACACAGGCAACAGCAATGCGAGAAAGGGCCACAGGAAAGGGGGTGGGGGCGGGTGGGGGGATCTCCGGCAGAGGCGAATTAAGGGGGGCGGAGAGGGGGGGCGGTGTATCGAAAGTTGCCTACTACAGAGGTTTTGTGTGTCAAATTGCCTAGCGAGCCGCCCGAAAGGTACGCAATTTGCGCGTCGCGTTCCATGGGAGGGGAGAGGCGGGGAGAGAGAGGGAGGGGAGAGGGAGGGGAGAGGGA
>NW_026267228.1:591104-591620 GCF_000697945.3 Frankliniella occidentalis
AAGGAGAGGAAGAGGTGGGGGGGGGGCGGGGGCAGGCTGGCTGTGCTACAACCACCTAGCACTAGCACTCATAACTTTGAGAAGTGCAGAGGCGTGATACGCAGTCGGGTTACGCAGACGATAAAATCTTCCGCCGCAAGCCACCGTCAAAACAATCGCCCATCATCATTGGGCGACCGAACCCGTCGCTTCCGGCCGGTCTCGCCCATGGAGGAAGTATGGTCTTGCCTATCGCCCCTACATGTGAACTCAGCATTGGCGTCCTGTGTCACCTCCCCCAGGATGTCACTCGGACCCATGGCAGTCTGAAGCACAGAACGGCAGAGTATACTACATGAGTGCGCCAGAGGATACATGACTGCCACATAAGGAATGCAGCAGACGCGTGGGATGCTGTAGAAGGGGAAAAGTCTGCCGGCCACAGCTCATCTAGAACTCGCACGGGCAACGCCATATCGGTTCAATGAGAGAGGGGGAGAGGGGGAGAGGGGAGAGAGGGGAGAGAGGGGAGAGAGG
>NW_026267228.1:591670-594680 GCF_000697945.3 Frankliniella occidentalis
GGGGGGGGCAGCGTCACCGTCAGCGCCGTTCTTCCTCCGGTTAGGGCAGGCGTGCGGGCGGGCTTGCCTATCGTCGCTCACCAAGGCGCCTTACGACGGCCCCGTGCGAGTATGCAACCCGTCTGTGTAACCAGAAGAAAAAGCGGCGCTGACGAACCACCCTCTGTTAGTCACATTATTAAAAGTAAAAAGCCCGTCAACAGAGTAAGCGTCAAAAGGTCGCATTAACGTGTGAAATGTGCTTTCCGGCTTGAGTGTCTGGGAAAGGGCGCGCCTGGAGTCTCACCTCGTCTCCCCCCCCCCCCAATCTGAGTGCATTTTGTCTGCCGGAAAAGTAGAAGGCCATGTTCGTGGTTACATACGGTCACATATGACAGAGATGTTTCACAGGCCTGCGCACGTGAGCGTCGCTGGTTGGAGCGTTCGACATCTTTACGACGTTTTCGCGGGATGTTTGTAGTGGTACTGGGCCGGAAGGGGGTGGGGCTGACAGTTCTTTCTCGACGGGGCAATAGATTTCGGAAATGGTTTAACATATTAACGGCCGACCTGGTATGGCTCCAGCTCGCACTTGAACAAACATATTAACTCACCGAGACGCCCCTCCTCCTCCTCTTGCAGCGACGCGAGTGGACGCAGCTGCCCGCCATCGGCGGCGGGCTGGGCGGGCTGATGGGGTCGGTGGGCTCGCTGGTGACGGCGCGCCTCGCCAAGGCCGTCGTCCTGGCCTTCGGCCTCCTCAGCCTCGGGGAGCGGCTCGACCGCCTGCAGCCCGGCGTCGCCTTCATGCTCGTCTCCGCCGTGTACTTCGTGCTCACCCAGTGGCCAGGTGCGTGCGGCGGTAGCTAGAAGAGCAAGTAGTCGCTGTGGTGGAGTCATGGTACGGCTATTATGGTGCAAACAAATAAAAATAAAATTCACGCACTTGCAGGCCGGCCGGGGGAGCAGACGGCCGCCGTGGAGCTGGTGGTGAGCGCGCTGTCCCTGGCGCCGCGGTCCTGCTACCTGGGCGCCCTGGAGAGCCTGGAGGGCCTGGAGGAGTTTTGGGTGCCCCTGGGGACGCGGGCGGGCGCCGCCGTCGCCGCCGCCGTGCTGGGCCTGCTGGTGGCCTGGGAAGGCTTCTGGCTGCTCGGCGTTTTTGTCCTGTGAGTCTCTCCAGCGAGGTGTCCACGACTCATACTCAAGAAATTTTTTAAAAAATATCTCTTAATTTTTTCCCGAGCAGTTTGATTTTTCCGATTTTTCAGGAAGTATTACAAATTTTTACAATATTTTTCCCCTATAAAGTTTTTAATTTTTCCGGAAATATTTTGGACCCTTGTGGAAGTGATATCGGGACAATGAGAGCATCGCGTCTCGAGATGCTTCACGCCTGATGCGCATCTCGCTGAGTACCGAGTGTACTGTTGGTACTGTCTGGACGATTACTCGGGGCCGCAGCATCGGCCGTATTACCTAGTCCGATGCTATTCCCACACCCTGCAAGCTTACAATATTGCATGTGAGTTCGTCAGGTAACTTGAGACCCACGGCGCGACTGGGCTCGATCAGCCACCATAGCGATGGGTCAGCCAGCAGCGAGACGGAGCGCGGAACAAGGGCGACATCCGGTCTCCAATACCCGCGCCGGGCCCCCGGGTCAATGCCTCGGTCAATGTGCGGGGAACGCCGCCAGCCGGAGCAGGCAGATGAGCAAAAGAATAAAGGAAGTGGTCTTTGGATCACCCTGTGTCTACGACATTTATAGCGCCGATTGTCGCAAATGCCCTCCTTGCGGGCAACCTATTAATGGTGCAACAAGTGACCCTGCTGCACTCGTTACCCCCAGACTTGTGTAGGCGTGAGTGGGTGCTCGCGCCCTCGATTCGAGTCACTTCTGCGCACTTCTAATTCTACCCCCCAAAATTGTAGCTTATAAGATTGTTTCAGTTTTGTTTTTGGTTTTTGTTTCTATTTTGACCTAAAATGGTTATTCTCTCGAATATTTATTTGTTTCAAATTTCAATATGTTTCTTTCTGAACCTCCCGCCAGGTACGCGTGCGCCCTGGTGCCGTGGCAGGCCGGCCTGCGCAGCTGCTGGCCGCAGCTCCGCGCGCAGCTGCAGCTGACGGCGCGCTTCCCGCGGCCGTCCGCCGAGCAGCTGGGCGCGGCGGGCACCTGCGCCGTGTGCCTCGACGCGCTGACGGCCGCCACGGCGCGCCGCACGCCCTGCGCGCACGTCTTCCACTCGCGGTGCCTGCGCGAGTGCGCCCACCGCTTCGGCACCTGCCCGCTCTGCAAGCGCAGCCTCATCTCCTCGCCCTGACTGTCACTGTGAGCACCAAGTCCCTGGACACTTGTGTGCTTTCATCATCAATTCGACATAGCAGGCAAGAGCTGAAACTTAAAGTTCTGCAAAAGTTCAACACCAGTGTTGTTTTGGACGAACTCGATAGAGCAGACAAGGGCCAAAATTGAAGGTTTTGCAAACATTTGAAGTGTATTATGTCTAATGTCTACTTTTAGGACTAGGAGGGGAAAAAAGGGTGAAGAGTTTGACTGTGTTCTTCCAAACTTTTGTAAAAACAACTGATTTCTGGGTTTCAATTATTTTGTTAACGTCTTTGTGTTGCTCGAAAGATGTTTCTTTGGCTTACTAAATTATCATGCCAACACAATAGTTTTAAAGAATATGCCAAACTGAGGCTCCATTGACAATTTTGAAGGTGAGGGAGATAAATCAGTACAATATCATTTTACAAAATAACATTAAACAATTTTATTGGTTCTGTTTCTGTGATATACTGTACATGTAATAGCTAGAATAATAAATGGAGTACAAAATACAGCCTCACTAAAATAGTACCATCAGTCCACAAAAATTTTACAGTACCTTATTACAAGGAAATTGTTGCACAGCAAGAGAGATTTTGTAATGCTACACAGGATGCAGAGCATAGCATAAGAAAGGCATCTGCAATACAGTATACAGTACAGTATATATAGATACATATATATATCATAATAGAA
>NW_026267228.1:597080-598808 GCF_000697945.3 Frankliniella occidentalis
GGGGGGAGGAGCGGGTAGGGCAGGGTAGGAAGAGGGGGAGGGGTAAGGTCAAGACAAGGGGGAGAGGGCGGAGGAGGAGGGGTAACCTCGGGACCGGCAGGTCGCGACTGCCGCCAAATCTCACAAGGCTCGCCAGAACCGTTCGTGGACCAAGACCAAGTCCATTCGCCGCTGAAATCAGACACGACGGCGAGGCCCGAGTTTAAGTTAAGCGCCGCGCAAAATACACACTGCAAACGACGCCGTATACAGGGTGGGTGATCCGCGCCGTGTTTTTTTCTGCTTATACTGTACCGCATTCATGCGTGCATTCATGGGTTGCATACTCGCACGGAGCCGTAAGGCGCCATCGCGAGCGACGATAGGCAAGGCCGCCCGTACGCATGAATCCGGTACAGCATAAGCAGAAAACAAAAACACGGCGCGGATCTCCCACCCTGTAGAAAAATATGACTGGGCGGAGTATGATATAAAATTTACGGTGGAAAGATTCCGAACAAGCGAAACCTTCTGCTGATTGGTCGGATGAAGGCAAACACATACATAAAAGGTGGGTGTTCTACGCCGGACTTTCTTTCCTGGTTAGACTGTACCGCATGCAAGCGTGCGTACGGGTTGCATACTCGCACCGCACGGCGCCAAAAGGCGCCACGGTGAGAGTCTGTAGGCAAAGCCCGGCCGCACACCCTCAGGCGGTGCAGGATAACCAAGATAAAAAGAGACCAACTTAGAGCATTCACCCTGTATCACCAATACGGAAAATAAGCGGACCTCCGCGCGATTACTTTCAGACGACAAAAGAAAGGAAAAGAAAAACAAACATAAACAACAACAAAAACCGTTAAAATTTAAGCTGTAACGCGATAAGAGCGGAGACTTTAATGCAGCGACATTCCTATCTCGCTCCAGTCATGTTTTTCTAAGCAAATGCGCGCTTGCAGAGGCATCAATAACACAATAAGTTGAGAATATACGTATGTAACGGAGTCTTTGAATTATGGAGGTCTCTACCTTGACGGCGGCGTCGGGGACCGGCGGCGGGGGGGAGAGGCGGCGACGGCGGCGTAGGTCAGCGAGAGGGAATGACCAGACGCCGGGAGGGAATGACCAGACCCGATCAGCCCCGCCGCCCCCGGCCCCGTTGATGCGTCACAAGACACCACAGACATTGCTCGCTGGGCCTACGGCGGCGGCGTGAGGTCGTCGTCGAACAGCGCAAAACAAGTCAAGTTTGATGAGGCTCAAAGCGCGCAGGCACCCAAGTCTTCAGCGAGTAGCACCAAGCAGGAAGGACTTCCAAGAGCGGAGCGAAAGCAGCGCGGAGAGCGGAGCGAGAGCGGCACGGAGAGGAGGGCAACTTCTCCAGGCGGCGGCACACACTCAACTGAACCGAACTGAACTGACGCGGGACGCGGGCTCGGCCGGCCCGAGAGCGGCGGAATGCGTGAGGGTCGAGGTGGAGGGGGGAGGGGGAGCCCGGCCATCACGAGCCGGGCGCCGAGGTGTTTGCTAGGTGTCTCTCTCACACTGCTGGCCGAGGATAGCCAAAGAGAAAGAGAGAAACAGCGCGCGAACGACGGTTGGCGGCAACCGGCCGGCGGGGAGGTGCGGGCGGGGGGCAGCAGAGGCAGCAGGTGGTGGTGGTGGTAGGTATGGTGCCCGACCGGAAAAAGGAGCGAGGCAGGCCTAAATGCGAGAACTGTCTGGGGCTGGATGGGGGGAAGAGGG
>NW_026267228.1:600393-601674 GCF_000697945.3 Frankliniella occidentalis
CCCCCAACCTGGCCCCCGGGGTAACCAGGAGAACGCGTGCGTAGGTAGGTGCTGAGCGGTCTGAGCGCACCGGGAAGCGCTCGCATGGGCAATTTCAGTTGATAGTTGCATACATTGCGCCTGCAGTGTGACCCACATATCGCCGACAATGTCTTAGTTATACTGTTCTGTACCGTATGCGGTATGCAGCCGTGCCGAACGCGTCCACAGCGTCTGCACGTCTGCATTACGGACGTATAACTACGAAATTCTCCGGAGTACTGTACTGTAAGTGGGCCACGCTGTAAAAATATTGTCCTGTGCTTTTCATTGAAATATCTAGGATCTTTAGCCTCCTTTCATCACTTAAAATCGCGACCAGACAGAACGAGATAAGTCCCGAAGTGTACACCGGGTGTCTCAGAGAGCGCATCGCTAGCTGCCGCGGGTTTGCCTACTCGCACGGGGCCCTTAGGGCGCAAAGGTCAGAGACGATAGGCAAACCCGTCGCGCTGCGATGCGCGTCGCTATGGGGGCGCACCACCACCCGGATGCAGGCGGCGGCGCTCAAGACAAGCAAACTTTACCCCTTTTGAAAAACCAACTATCGATGGCGAAGAGGCCTGCCTCCTCGAGCCCAATACAAGCCCAACGCCCAGCGACGCAATTCCAGTCCAGCCTAGTGGCCCTCCCTCTTTCAAAACAAAAAAAAAAAAAAAAAAAAAAAAAAAAAAAAAGAGAGGGAAGAAAAGTGACAACATGGCACGCCTTTGCCAGTCTTCCAAGAAAGAATGCAAAGTCAGGGACATTGGACACTGAACCATATACGTAGCCGCGCGCTCTCACGCACACACAGACAGGCACACAGACACGCACGCACACACACACACACACACACAAACACAAAAAGGGGAGAGAAAAAAAAGAAACATCTGCCGTGAAGAACGGATGGACCAAACATCGCCATTACAATACAAAACTCACCATGTCTGTTGCAGCATCCTCGAGCAGGTAGGGAGGAACGGCAGCAGGCCCGGAGGGTGGGGAGGGTGAGCGGGAGGGTGGAGGAGAGGAAGACAGTGCATCAGTGACAGGTAGGGTGGAGCATGCAGGTGGGGCAGGAGCGACCTGCGGGGCGGTTTGCAGAGGGGACCCGGGGGTAACTACAGGAGAGGCCTGCGGGGCGAGGTTCAAAGGGGACCCGGGGGAGACTACAGGAGGGGCAGGAACGGCCTGCGGGGCGGAGTGCAAAGGGGACCCGGGGGTAACTACAGAAGGGGCAGGAGAGGCCTGCGGGGCGGG
>NW_026267228.1:616019-621732 GCF_000697945.3 Frankliniella occidentalis
CCCCCCACCTCCTCTCCTCCCCCGCCCTCCGTTCAGGACCAGCCCTGCGGATTAGCAGCATAGGTGCCACCCTGTGTTGTCGCCACTGCACTGCACGCCAAAAATATGCTATCGTCTGACGTCCGGAAACACAGACACGCGTGATACTACATTTTTATCGGCGGCCCCACCAAATCGTAACCAGGTAGACCTCGGATGCGTGCGGATGCAACCACCCGACCTAGGGGTGCCTGATTGAGGTGCAGGTCACTGCATCCCGCGGCTGCCGAGAGGACGCACCCGGTGAGCACAAGGACACCCCCCGACCCTGGACCCACCTGCGCCCGGCTGGGGGTGGAGACGCAGACCCTGGCGGAGGACGTGCGCTGCGCAGACCGGGCCGCGAACGCGGCGGCAGCAGCCCTCTTGGTCCGGGAGGTCACCGTCACGGGCGGGCGCCGCGGCCGCGGCCGTGCGGGGGGAGGTGGCCTGGCGACGACGGGCTTCTGCGGCGAGCAGGGCACCAGGTTGCGCAGCGGGGGCGGGGGCGGGATCAGCTCCAGGATGTCCTGGGGCGGCACCGTCGGCCAGTCCGAGCACGGCATCCCGTCCGCGTCGAGCACCACCACGTCATCGTCGTCGTTCTCGTCCATGACCGGGGTGGACGAGTTGGAGCGGGGGCAGGAGGGCACGCCGTCGGCGGGCTGCTGCAGGTGCCACGACTCCTGGTGCTGGAGGCGCTGGAGCGGGCCGGCGGGGTGGTCCAGGTGTTCCAGGCACTCCCTGTGCTGCCTCCTGGGCAGCGAGGGTTGCCCGGCATTCCTCTGGGGCTGGCGGGGGCGGGCGGGGCGCGGACGCTGCTCCTGCGGGTAGTAGCTGGCCTCCTCTTCGACAACCTCCCACCCGCCGTTGCCTTGGTCAAAGCCGCTGTGATCGCAGCTCCAGCGGTTGTACCGGTCATAGCCGGGGCAGTTGTTGTTGGAGTTGTTGTTGTAACTACAACCGCCGTACTGCTCCACCGGCTGCGTGTAGCTCCAGGGGTAACTGGAACGCAGACGAACAGCTAAATCAGACAACTCAGTGATTCATGAAGGGGAGAAAATTACTCAGTTAGTGCACGCAAGTTCCAATCGTGCAAACTAGAGTCTTTAAAGTCCTAATTGCCACAGAAAAGGGGGCGTGGGGTGAGGGAATATGGGGAGGAGAAGGGATTGGCGCGGTATCGATACGTTCGCATCGGACTCCCCCAGGTAGAAACTTTCCTGTGTCGGCTCAGTCGACCAAAAGTAAATATGACATATTAAATAAAGGAGGGGGAGGACATCGAGTAGAAATGTGTAAACAACGGCGGGTCTAATACAACCATAACCCTACGTCGGCGCCCTTTGTTGGGCATCAAATCGACACGATTTTGTACTTAAGAAGCTTGAAATTAATGTACTAACTGACCGCGTAAGAGAATGACAGAGCGAAATGAAGTGACATAGAACTCCGTGACCGTGACAAGCATACGCGTCATTTGCCACTGGCAGCATGGCTCTTGTACTGTTGACTGACACATAACAATGTATTTCATGCCGAATTGTCAATTCATTCCGACAAAACGAAAGCCTGGTTTCAATGCCGGTGCTTAGGTGAGAACATGATGCACAAGATCACTAACCTCATTGTCAGTCTTCGTCGCCGTCAAGCCGTTCTTTGTTGACAGCGCAAGATGGGCAGGTTATCCCCAGTTTAGTTAGCGCATCGTCCACCGCACAGCAAAAACAATGCTGACATTTTAAAAATTGCGCGCGACAGAGCCACGACGATTTTTCAACATTTTCTTGAACGTAGAAACTTTGCATGAAAGCCTACGGTGAAACGTCAGCGTCAAGCTCACACTTCAAAGCAGACTCTAGAGCTCACACCTCAACAAATGAAATGGCACAAATGGCCCAATTTGGGACAATTTGGACAAATAACGGGCATTGGTCTCGTATGAAAAATATGCTTCCGCTATAATCTCCGCCACTGGCAAGATGGCTGTGTATCCGGTTGGTTACTGAAGTAAACTTAACAATCACAAGATGGAGTACAGTGTTGTTGTTATTTTTTTGCTCAATGTAGAACTTTTCAGTAGACAAACTTAATTGAGATTATTTGACAAAACCTTCCACAATGGACGGTAAGTGGAAGAAGCAGCAAACTCGCTGATTCCAACCACAGCCAGAATCTATCTCGTTCCATTTGTCTACAACGAGAAATTCATGGAGGACCACCAGAGGAGCCCCAAACTCAAGCCTAATTTGGCGGGCAAGGACTCAGGAAGTAATATTTTCAGTCTTAGTCTTTTCAAATATAGTATTTAATTGCAGTTGCTGATTTGTAGCATAGAACTTCATAGTAGACCAGGAAATCACTTCTTGAAACTCGTTTTGACTATGAAAACAAATCCCATAACCTAAGTCTAACCTACGTTGTACACATCATTTTGTGTCTTTACACATTACAGACGCCACAAGTTCATTTTTCTTTCTCTCTGCTCTCTATCTTTTTGATATTTTTTAAGTTCGTGTTCATATTGTTAATTTAAATCCTTTTTTTTGTACTTGTTTGCAACACTCTGCTTGCTCCCAGATACTTTCAATTTATTTCATTCTCTAATCTTTTTTATTTCCCACTTTTCAGATGTGCAGTCATGGTGGGAGGTGCCAAGCATTGCACACTTTTGCTCCTTATTTAGAGCCGCATTTAATTTACTGGATTTTGACATTGAGGTCTGTTTTTTGTGATTGTGGTATTCATTGTTACAATGTTGCTTCCTGTAATGATTTAATTTCCAAATTTTACTTGTAGGATCTGGAAGAGGCCCTCCTGACAGATGGTGCGGATGACACCGGCAGCTGCTTGCTTCAGGACCTGATTGTCCGTCTGCTTGCTGGATGCCTGGGCCACTCGCCCAACAACACTGACATCTCTCCATTTAATTATCAAATGTTCCTCCGCCGTTTCCTGAGACAGAAGTGTCAGGTATCACTCAAATCATTAATTTTTAAATTTATAACCTTAATCACTTGATGGTTAAGTAATAATGTTTGTATTTTCAGGAACAATTTAGAGAAAATCCTTTCAATACAGATATTGATTTTCAATTTCTTCCCCTGAGAACAAAAGTTCAGATTATTCATACCCTATGTGACTTCAGACTTGATGCTGATGATGTACAAGATGTTTTAAAGGTAACTTGATAACTCACATTATCATTTCAATACACACTTCTGGAATTAATCTAATATTTATTTTTCCTCTAAACCTTTTACAGAATCTGGAATCGGATAGTTTACGAGTTGATCCTCTTGGTCATGATGCTAATTCATCAGCTTATTATTATTTTTATGGAACTCGCCTGTACAGAGAAGATGTACCCAAAACAACAAACAAGGTTTGTGATTCATGACAAGAAGTTTTTCTTGAATCATTTTTGTTTAAGTTCACTAAAGTTACCCATGTTTACCTTTCAGAATCGGGGAAAGGTCAAGAGAAGAAAGCTAAAACAAGAAAAGGTGAAGAAAAAACGTGGCAAAGGTGGAAAGAAAGGGCAAGAAGAAGAAGAGGACAATGAGGAATCTGACAACGAGGCTGCACCTGATCAAGGTTCAGGCACTTGGCAAGTAATATGCTATACTGAGGAAGATTGGGGGAAATTAGCCGCTCAGCTGAAAGGATCGACAGTCAAGGAGGAAAAAGCACTTTATCGAGTACTGGCTGAAGACTTTCTGCCTGAAATTCCACGATTGTTTGCTGAGAAAGAAAGGCTGCAAAGGTAATGCTGTTTAATGCCCTGATGTGTTTTCAGTTACAATAAAAATACTTATTTCATACGATTTTTGGTTTAGGAAACGCATGGCAGAATTCATGCCAAGGCGCCAATCTTCTCGTATTGAGAAGCTTGCCAAAGAAAAAGAAGAAAGTGCAAGGGTAATGGCTAAAGAAGAAGAAGAGCGAAAAGTGAAAGAGATAGAGGAACGAGAGCGGCGTCAAAAGTAAGGTTATTGAAAATAGGCCTTAACACTCAACTTCACACATCTATGAAACTGATTATTTGCTTTGCTGCTTCAGGCAATTAGAGGAAGATATGCTGAAAGAAAGAGCAGCTGGTCGTACATTTCATGGTACCACCCGTCTGAGCTCACGAAGTTGCTCCAGCAGATCTGAATCGGAGGAGGAATCCACTGGGTCTAAACCTGTTGGACGCCAGACTAATAACTCCCTTTCGTCTGCAACTGGCAAAATCCACATTTCTTCATCAAAGAAAAAGATGCGCAGTTCTCAAGTGTGAGTATATTTGTTTATCTACTGATGCTTTCTTAAGACGGCAGTGTGATTGCCAACTCGCAAAGCTTCTCTGTAAGTTCTCATTGTAAAGAAACAACAAGAATATACTTAAGAAGTTTTTTATGGAGCTAGTAATCACTGTGCTGGCTATTAATTGCATAAGAGGGAAATACTCTGTAAGTTCCCTCTGTCATGCCTAAATCTTGAGATGTAAGTGAATGCCACAGTTGAAATTGTGAGTTCTAATGCTTCCCTTCAACCCAGGCTTTGTGTAAAAATGCATGTTAAGCTTTCAGTCTACATTAGATTTTTACTGCAATCTGAGTGAGGTTAACACAATAGTTTTTTTAAATTAGAGTAGATTTGTTTCTAACACAATGGTACACTATATGCAGTTTTTTTTTCTCTTCAATATATTCTATCACAGCGGGCTTGTTTATGAATGAATGACAGTTATTTGATTCATTCAGTAGTAAAAAATCATTTTTGAATCTTGGTTCCATTTTTATTAAAATTTCATAGCAATCTCAATATTACACACACATAAGGTGTGTGCTTATATTTTTTCAACCCAATTTTCTGATAGCATCAAGCTATTATTTGCCTGAATTTTATTTGTACTGTGAAATGCTACTATACAAAATTTCTCCTAGTCTCCAATGCGGAAGAACAAGAAAGTTCATCAAGCAACCATACAAACGAAGATATGCCTCCATCACAAACTGCTCCATCAAGATAATATTTTTATCAAGTGTCTAGCGGAAGGTGAATTAGCTAGGTCCTGTGGATAGTCCTTCTCACCTAAATTTTCCTTTACATTCTTTCTTTGTTGAATTCCCCTTCAAATTGGTCTCATATTATTTTTTGAGTGCCTCGGTATCATGGAGAGCAAGATTCATGAACGATTATTAGCTGTGTGTTTTTACACACAGATTCTGAGAATTTTTGTTTTTCGTTGTCGTAGTTTCTTGATAGTTTTTTTTCTTCTAAAATACATTTTTCCCTCCTTTTATTTCTGTTCCCAGTCCTGGCGAGACAGAGGGAAAGTTCCGAGTTCCGTATATGCCACCATACCGGTACCATTAACTACCGGCAGTGGCAGCAGCACAGCTTGACATCTTAGTTGTAGTTTTGGACATCTGGCAAATGCTTACTGTCAGGCCTCCACTTTTATTTTGGAGACTGAGGATTTAGGATTGTTGGACTATATGCAGGAGCTTTACATTCTGCTTTCCCAAGAAACATACCATCCTCATCGTCAGAAGATTGCAGCGAACTTCTAGTGCTTTATTTTAGTTGATTTTTTTTAAGTTGATGCATGGCGTTTTTGCTATGTTACAGGAGAACTTTCATTATAGAAAATTAGATTTGATATTTTATCAGTATTTCTGCTTCTGCTAATTTATCGATAGGATTA
>NW_026267228.1:621782-622694 GCF_000697945.3 Frankliniella occidentalis
GGCGGGGTGCAGGGGGGACCCGGGGGTAACTACAGGAGAGGCCTGCGGGGCGGGGTGCAGAGGGGACCCGGGGCAGACTACAGGAGCGGCATCACACGTGGGCGCGCACGGGGCGGAGCACACGGAGGGCTCGGAGGTAACTACAGGAGGGGCAAGACGGGCCTGCGGCGCAGGGTACAAAGAGGGCCCGGGGGCGACTACAAGAGGAAGTCCACGCGCGGAGGCCGGGGCAGCTGCCCGCCGGCCTGCTCCTACGGCAGGTGCCGCGCCTCGAGCAGGGCCTCCAAGGCCGAAGAACCCTTTCAGACGTTGCAGTTGGCGTTCGAACACCGCAGAGCGACCACCACCAGAAGGGTGGTGCAGGGGGGAGTGGGAGGCGTCGGCAACCCTTTGTTTCTTATTATTTTGTTTAAAATCCTTCCACCTTTTAGCCCGCTTTTCTGCCTTGGACAAAGTGCGACTCGCCGGCTTGCTCGGCGGCTTGCTTCCCGGCTTGCTCGCCGGCTTGCTCGCCGGCTTGCTCGCCGGCTTGCTCGCCGGCTTGCTCGCCGGCTTGCTCGCCGGCTTGCTCGCCGGCTTGCTCGCCGGCGATTCGACGCAGCCAGCGACAAAATCCATCCACCTTTTAGCCCGCTTTTCTGCCTTGGACAAAGTACGACTCGCCGGCGACTCGACGCAGCCAGCGACAAGAGGGTCGGACGCGATCAGAGAGTCGCCACTGGGAAAGTTAGATAGGGGTGGAAGGTGTGGCGAGACACCATTGGGGGACCCGAACGTCGGCGGGGCAGGCAAGACACCCCTGAGGGACCCAAACGTGGGGGGAACAGGCGAGACACCCCTGGGGGGACCAAACATCGGGGGAGCAGGCGAAACACCCCTGGGGGATGGGGGACAGTCAGCAATGGGGGGAGG
>NW_026267228.1:625959-627953 GCF_000697945.3 Frankliniella occidentalis
CAGGAGTGCGGGCGGGTTGCCTACTCGCCCAGCCATGCCCAGCCCGTAAGGCGCCGTGGACAGGGGCGATAGGCAAGCCCGCCCGCACTCCTGCGTGCGGTACAGTCTAACTACACAAGTGCGTGGGGTTAATCAGCCACATGATATAGGCCGATGTTGTACGCGACTTAACTATCGAGACACCTGCGAGAACACGACCTGGAGGCGCGTGGACAATTGATACGAGCGTACCAATGGGCGAGAGCAGCGTGACAAACTTGGAGGGCCGTCAGGGGGACGGGCCGAACACAAGGTGGTCGTCGTCAGCTCGTCTGCATGAGAGAGGAGGCACAGAGTGAGCCGAGTGAGCTGGCCTCCAGGACGCGACGCCGGGTCACATACCTAAGGCCCTGGACCCCAGAGTCGTCTCTGATTGGTCAATGCGTCCCAGGGAAAGCGGAAAACGGGGGCTACCTTTGGTTTGGTCCTCCAAGTCGTAAAATTAGGAATGCAGGCTGCCCTGTTAGGACCCAGGCCAGGCGCCAGCCCAGTGATTCAACATGTTTGTCTCGTCCTATAACTGCACTATACAAGCAGTGGCGTAGCACAAACCGCTACACCACATTTGATGAGTGAATATTGGGGTGTTCCAAAATGAGAAAAGAGAGAGCTCGGCTTGCGCACGCGGTGCCCGATCAAGGGTTTTGGCCGAACGTGGCTTGTTTGCAAAAGTAACAAAAGTATACCCGGTGGCCGCCCCCCCCCCACACACACACACTCCTGTGGTTGTATGCTGTATGCTACGTGCGGGCAGGTTACCTACTCGCTCAGCCCGTAAGGCGTGGACAGGCGGCGATAGGCAAACCCACCTGCACTACATTTTTGTGCCCGCTCAGCGCGCGCGCGCGTTGGGGCAGGTCAGAATTTGCTGCTCCCACGGTCGCATGTGCAGGCTTTTGGGTCCCCTGGGTTCGGCAGGTGTGGGTCGGCAGTACTAATGGGCTGAGCAAACAGCAGGACCGAGACGGCCACGGACGGATCAGCCCAAGGGGCGTGTCGCTCAAGTTGGGATGGAGGGAATAAAAAGGGCTCCCCAACCCCAATGATGTATGGGGCCTGACAGGGTGCGACCAGTGCGACAAGCAAAGAACGACCAACACTGTAAAAATATTTTTGATTTTACTAGCTACTGGGTGGGGAAATTTCATGTGAAAAGGTTGGGGATTTGCATTTCGTGCACAAAGAGCGCTGAAGTGTAAAATAAAAATCTAGACTGCCAGTTCTACGGTCACCGCGGGTAGGCGTTGCTCGCTTATTGGAAATGAGATGAATATGAGAAAGAGCGAGAATTCATAGAGGTCCTGACAACTTATCTTGACCGAAGAGGCCTCCGCGCTCGCAACCCCGGAGAGCAAAAGAAATACAGCCCGCGCGGACTGAAATCCTTCGGTCAAGATAAGTTGTCAGGACCTCTAGAGACAACCGCAACCCACCCACACCCACACCAGTTTGCCATGTACAAGGAGTGACAATGAGTCGTCTAGGCGTGGGGTGCGGCAATCCCAATACTCAAATAATAATTAACAGTTCTAGCCCAGCGGCAAAGCAAGCAGGTTGTGTAAACAGGGAAAGGGACCAAGGGGTCACCAGTCAAAAAAATCGTACCGTGATTGCAATCAAAACTGATTGCAAAGGATTGTGATGATTGCAAAATGATATTGCAAGATTGTAAACTGATTGAAAGATTGTAAAAAGATTAAATGATTGTAAAGTGATTGAAAGAGATTTAAAGTGATTGGAATTGATTCCAAATGGTTGGAATTGATTCATTATGATTTAAATTGATTCAAACTGATTGGAATTGAGTTAAAAACGATTTAAAACGACTAAGGGCTCAACCCATGTAAAGCTTTATTCAGGATTTGTATGATTTAAAATGGTTGAAAGTGATGATTGAACGTAATCATTGATAGGAATATTAATTTTTAAATTTGATTTCAATGACTGTTAATTCT
>NW_026267228.1:635908-639276 GCF_000697945.3 Frankliniella occidentalis
TATAATATAATTTTTGCTGGGATCAGTACTGTATTAAGAACTGCTGAATTGAGAGCTACCCAGTACCCAGTATTTAGATTTTTGGTCATACTCAGTAGTGCTCAGGGCAAGCCAAAAAGAAGAGGCAACAGGAATGATTGTGTTAACTGTATTCTCATCCTGTACTTCAGGCTTAATTAACCTTACTCTGTACTTTGTTATTCTGCAAGCTTTTTGTTTTTCTACTTATGTGTTTATTTTCTAATTACTCACACTATTCTTAAAAACTTGTACTATTATGGTGTCTGCTAGGGAGTGATATTGATTGCATGTATATTCTTTTGTAGAATTAAAAACAGAGTAAACTTTGCCTTTATTCTGAATTCTTTTGTTTTATTTTGCTAGATGTGTACATTTCATATTCTTACCCTTATTGTTTCCACCACAGAATTGACAGTGAATTTGATGTTAGAAACCACATGTACTGACTCTTGTTAATCTGGCTTTAGCATTCCCACTTCTCTTGGTACTTGTCCCACTTACTTCATTTGATATTGTATCTTTTGTATTAACATCACATTAACTAAAGCGTGAACTAAAATTTCAGAGTTGACTGTCATTCCAAACTTCCATAGCTTGATGTGGATACATTGAGATACATTGTTTACTCTTCATTTAAATTTTAGTGCTGATTTGAAAATTCTTTTTGTTGTAGCGTTCACTTTCATCTCTAAATCTATATTAATATTGTCAATTTGGATAAGAGGAGAGTCATCTAATTAGCCCTTGTTTTCTTTTTCTATTTCCAGTTTCAAGGCCACTACAGAGGACATAAAGACAGGAATGTTAAAAGTTTTGGAACAACTTAAGAACCATGAGGATGCATGGCCTTTCCTTGATGAAGTTTCAGAGGACTATGCTCCACGATACTATAGTGTCATTAGGAAACCTATGGATCTGAATCGAATGGGTGATAAATTAGATGATGGGTCCTACACATCAGTTTCACTTTTTCGGGCAGATTTTATGCGGATTATTGATAACTGTAGAGTGTACAATGGAGATGGGAGTGGTAAGTTTTCTCAATGTCTACTTAATTCTATTGGGTAATTATTTTTTCTACTTCATCATCACTTTGAATTTTTTTGAATGTTGTCTTACAGAGTATACTGAAATGGCCATGAATTTACTTGAGAGGTTTGAGAAATGTATGGAGCGTTATGTGGGAAGTGGATTTTCATCTGATGAAGAAGTACCCGTGGAGTTTCCGTCAGAGGAGCGACACAGAAAGAAACACAGGCACCGCCGCCATGATCGGAGGCATAGTCATCACAGCAGTCAAAGTGACAGCAGTAGAGACCAAAGCAAACATCGAAGTAAAGAGCGGAAGAAGGAGCCTGACAAAAAGAAAAGGGTGTATGCTGATGATGAAGATGAGGATGAAGATGAAGATGATGACAATAGTTCACACATAACTCGTAACGATTCTGATTGGGACCAAAGCAGAGATAGTAGATATAAAACAAATCACAAGAAAAGCCAAATATTTGCACGTATCACTGAACATGAAAAACACCGTAAACTTAAAAATGATGATGAGAGGTTAGACAGCATAAATGACGACACCAGGGATGGAAATCAAGAGTGGAAAGATGAAAACTTATCCGACCAAAGGTATGTTGTTCCCCAAACCAACTTAAAAATGCTTTTTATTTTGTGATACAATTCCTTGTTGAAGTAATTGGAAAGTTTTACTTGCTTGATTTCCTTTGCTTAATTGGTAACTTCTTTTTCTTTCCAGCCATAGTAGAGACAGTAGTTCTTCTGGTCACAGACATGGCAGTAAACGTAAAAAGGAGGATATGAGAAAATCAGCTGTCCACAAGAAAAGAATAAATGATGAAGCCAAAGATGCTGACAAGGCTGACAAGGCTGGAGAGAAAAGAGGTGCAATACGAAGTGAGCGGTCTAAAGATGGCAGCACCAAAAACAAATCTGAGCCATTGACTCGGGAGGAACAGCAGAGAAGAGACCGTGCATGGTCAGAACTTGTTGGAAGTGGAGATGAAAAGGCTGAGGAGAGAGCAGATGAGAAGAAAGATATATTTGACCTAGATCTGGATGATGCAGGATGGGAAGGGCTTAAACAGGGTCTTAAAGAGTGGAAAAAAGAAAAAAATCAGCAGAAAAAGCCTGAGAAAATAAATGACAGCAAACGAATGAAGAGGATGAGTCAGGAGGAGGAAGACCGGTGGTTTGAAGAGAAAGAAACCATTCATCAAGACATCAAGGTCGTTGATGCAGATCCGTTTGCTGCCTTGGAAAGGGAAATGAGCAGCAATGAAACTTTCAGAAGAAAACATAAAGAACGGGTTGAATCAGAACAAAATATGGAGGATAAATCTCAGAAACCAGCCCCTCCTCAACTCAAAAAAGGAGTTGGCGTATTGAAGAACCCTGCCATTCATCATGCATTATCAGAGGCCACAGAGGACATTTTGAAGGTGGGATATTTTGTCTTGAGACATTTTTCTGTCTTTGAACAACCTTGTGCAACAACCCTGTGCCAACCTTATGATTTTTTTTCTGTTTTTTTCTAGGATTTGTCTGGATGGCTTGACGATGTTCCTCGAGGGTCAGAATTTTCATCTGCTAGTAGCTCTCCATCTCAATGTCTTGGTGATGATCAAGACAGTCAGAAGTCACTTACTAATTCAAAAGATGAAAAAGAAAAGGTATTTAGAAAATAATTCTTCTACACTGGGAAAATTACATTACTTTAATTACTACATTACAATTGCTATCCATTCCTTCTAAATTCAATTAGTAAATTTTTTTTTTACTGTCAACAAAATATTTATCTTAGTTATCACTTATACTTATCTTATCCAACAGGATGGAAGCGTGAAACGCAAAACACCAGGAGGATCAAATAAATCTAAAGAAGGAAAGGATGTTGGTAAAGATAGTGCTAATGCAGCCCCAAAACGTAGAACAACAGAACGTTTACAGCCTGGTAAAAGCAAAGGAAATCTTATTGCTAGTATTCAGGGTGAGACTGCGACCACAAAGGAGGGGCGTACTGCTTCTGTAAGTATACAGTTTGATTTTTTCTTGCAGACATGCTTGTAATTAATAAAATGTTTTAATTTTTATTGATTGTGTTTTTCTTTTGTTTATCAGGAGTGGAGTAAACTGACAGCTCCTAAATTAAGTCTTGGTACAGTTCTGACTAGTGGGTTTGGTGTTGGAGTTGGCCTTGTAAAACGGCACAACTTTAGTGATAATTCTGCTGAATCTACTCCAAAGGTAAGAATCTGTCTTATCATTTCTATGTGGTAATGAGGTCTTTAGGTATGTTTAAGGCCTATAAAGTTGGTATTTTAATA
>NW_026267228.1:639326-641984 GCF_000697945.3 Frankliniella occidentalis
CCCCCTCCTCCACCGCGCTGCGCCACCAGGCTCACCAGCAGAGAGCAAGGAGTATAGGAGATGCAAGGGGAGAAAACAACAACAACAAAAAAACAACTTTAACAGCTAAGCGGTATGGAATCCTGCTTAGGAATCCAGCCCAACTCCCTTCACTTTTAGGTGTGTGGGTGTGTGGCCAACGGTTTTGGTTTTCTCTCTATAATAAAGTCTACAATAAGGTACCAGGCTGCTTTGTCGCCACTTCTGTGCGCAAAAAGACAAGCAGTTCTCTTGACGTTTACACTGGCTACTGTGACGGAATCAGGGAAAGGGAATTCAACGCGGAGTGCAAAATGTTCGGCTTTTAAGTAATTTTATTAACTAAATACTAAGATAGTGTTCATACTTGTTATAATCTGTACATTTCAGTATACAACAAGGTAATAAATAGGTATTTACACAGCAACAGCTTCACCATCAAGTATACCAGACTAGAACATAAAACATTCGTCAATTAAAATTACAGGCAAATAAATATAGTTCATAAATGATAAAATTCGGCAGTTTAACTTTTTCTTGCTAATATATCAACATCAAAGACAATAACGACAGGGTTCAAGCAGTACGCGCATTTTGTGATCCCCTTTAATTTTCCATTTGACTCACTCCTTAGGTACAGATTTCATAAAGACGAGCACCAGCTAGAGTACAGTCTACCCGAATATTTGTAACGAAAACATCGTTATTTTGTTAGTAATAATGAAAACCAGCTGAAAGGCATGTCTTTGAAATAAACTAAGTAAGCATGGCTTTCCGGTTTTTTAGTTTATTTTAAGGACATTAAATTCAACTAAATGTTTAAACGGCAATATCGATGGAAGAGAAAGAGGGACGAAACACTCATTGTTAAAATGGGGGACCACTCTGTTACTGAATACTGTTTTCGTAGCGGGGGTTGTACAATTCTCCTAATTGCGAATTGCGCAGCAACATCAAACTAACAGGTCGACTCAAAACTATTACTTTTTTTTGTGCAACCAATTGGTCTGATCTGGGCATAAAGCTAAATGATGAAATTATAACCAACAAAACACAACATAATACCAACATTAATGACTAGCAAAGCTATTTCGAGATCTAGTAGAGCCCTAAGGCTTTCTAAAATTCATCACAAAACACAATCATTTCCTTTCCCTCTGAATATATGAAACAGTGCAAAGTCCTGATTCGCAGCAGTATCTTTTCTGGCCCAGCCGGTTTGCAGTCAGTGGCCGAGAACACACCACCTGGAAGAACCTGCTTTGCACTGCTTCGTAATCAGAGACAGTGACTAGAAAGAAGTTCATAGTTCATACTCCACAACAGTTCTATCGTGTTCCCAAAAATATCGATTGGCATAAACAAATCACCTTGCGCATTGTTTACAATTAAATGTCGCTTATTTGCGACGAAACAGCACAAACATTTCGTACAAGTAGTAACAAAAAAAGTCAAAAAATAAAATAAAAACACAAATAATGAAACAAAAATAAAAACACGATAAAACAGGATGAAAGTAGTTAAATCCCGCGCGAGTCAACATCTAAACTTATCATAAACAATACCTTATTTAGTATTACGGTAAAGAATCACAAGGAAGACCGGTGCCCCCGTGCGGCTCGCCCTTAGGCTCGCCCGCCGCCGGTCCAACGCCGCACGCCTCTCTTTCTGAATATCACTAATCGACACCAAGTTCCAAAAGCGTCCTTTCACTTCACCGTCACTGTCCGACGCAAAGTTGCTTCTTTCTTCACAGAACACAAAGAAGCACTTGCAGCAGCCGCGTGTGTCTGTGGAGTCGCCGGCCAGAGACTACCGGTCCATCACGACGCGCACTGCGTTCCGTTTCAATTTCTTGCAAAACACACACGGTGGGGTGACTCGTCACGTCACGGACACGTCACCGTCGCGTCACGGGAACGTCGTCGTCGTCACGGCTCAGTCACATGTCGCACAGGTCGGCCCGCGTGTCGTGACGCACGTCCCACGCCGTCACGCCGCCCGTCACGTCGGGTCACGCCAGCGCGTGTCACGCGTAGTGCGGGTAGCTGGGCAGGTGGCCGGTGACGTGGTGCGGCGCGTGGGCCATGCCGTGGCTGCTCGCGATGTTGGAGTACAGGTTGGCGCTGGGGTTGCTCCAGTACGAGGACGGCGACGGGAAGATGGACGCTGCAAACAGCAAAAGAACAAAAACCACCGTCACAATCGTGTGGAGCTCCAGGCAGCAGGTTCGACTGGTTGTGCCGTTCTGTCTCGCAGCGCGCCGGGCCCCCCGGCGCGGGTAGGCTGCCCGCCCGCACCCGTGTCGGGCACGTTGCCTACCCTCCGGACCACAGGCGTCAGCCACCGGGGCCCCACTCCAATACAACGTTTGCGCGGCTTGACTTTCTAATGTCTATTCTATCTCTCTTTCAACTCATCCAACCCCTCCCCTCTTACCCCCCCCCCCCCCCCCCCCCCCCCCTCTCTCTCTCTCTCTCTGGCTGTTTGCCCTTTTCTGTTCGCCAAGGTCGGGCGCTGTCTGTAATCTGGTTTCCAAACTCATCGCGGGAATCTAGTTAATATCGCGTCAGTCGCATGCCCCAGCCGGCCCTCTCTCTCTCTCTCTCTCTCTCTCTCTCTCTCTCTCTCTCTCTCTCT
>NW_026267228.1:642034-642667 GCF_000697945.3 Frankliniella occidentalis
ATCTTAACATAAAATGCCAGTACATTTATGGTAGTCATGTCTGGTAAAAGTTTATTTTGGTATTGTTTCTATTTGGGGGTTACTTGTCATTTCTTTACTGCTTATATTTATTCCATATATGCGGCTTATTAGTTGAGCCTAAAGTATGTAGTTGTGTTTCGATTTTAGTGGGGAACTGGAGGTAAATCATTAGTAATCACTGACAGTAATGCTGCTATTTATTTCATTTGTATGGTACAGTCGTAGTAACACAGGAAGTGATGCTTCTTCTTGTCCAAAGGGATGTGCCTGGACTTGATGCCGACCACCTGTAACAGAAAGTTCATTCTATGAGCTGGCGTCACAGTGATACAGATGGACCAGAACATGTTTGAGTTGAACTCTGAGATAATTGAAATTCAAGTTAAATTTTTTCATTCTTTTTCAGGTATTTAGATTCGACCAAAGCCACCAGCAGAAAGGAGCCAGCTAATTGAGGAAGATGTACTCTTTTAATGTAAATGATTTGAAACAATAAAGAATTCAATTCTTATCCAACTTTTTACATGATTTCATACAACTAGTTTGCTAGATGCTGTGGTAACTGTGGATGTAGTAGCAGACTGCCACCACTACCGCAGTGACGTCACAGGC
>NW_026267228.1:642717-647104 GCF_000697945.3 Frankliniella occidentalis
GGATGGTGGTTCATCTCCAAATGATGCAGAAACTGAAGATGACAAAGAAAAAGCATATCTAGCTGCCCAGAAAAAAGCTTTGCTCGAAGCCACATTAAGAAGAGAGAGAGAGGAAGCAGAAGAGAGAGAAAGGAGAGAGAAAGAAGAGGAAGAACTTGAAAGGCAGAGAAAGAGGCTCAAGGAACAGGAAGAAGATTTGAAGAAAATGAAAGAGGAAGAATTAGAGGAAGAGAAAGAATTCAAGCCGAAACAAAAACCAAACCCCACTCCTAATCTAAGTGCATGGTTCAAGGCATTTGGGGCACCAAAGTCGCAACCTACCACCGCAGCAGTAAGAAGAAAGCCTGAACTCTCAGCCACTCTAGACATCACACGGACATCAGCGTCCCCTGCCCAAGGTACGTGTGAACCCGTTGGCGCGAATATATATAATAGTGTATTTTAGACGAGCCTCACAGTCGTGTTAATCTGGGTTTTTAAATTCGTTTGTCACAACAGACAGCCTGGGAAGCGACACTCCATACCGACGCGATGACTTGGAGGATGTTCCCATGACACCCGGAAGGCGCCAGCGGAAGCTCAGCACCGGGAGTAGTGTGTCTGAGAAGTCGTCCTTCAGCCAGGAACAGAACGATGGCTGCTCCCCTAGCTACCCGGCTCCCTTCCCGTCGCCTCTCAACCGATCCCCGGAGACACACCGACCCATTCAGGCTTACTCTACGAACGTAGAAAGCACAATACGAGTTGGCTTCTATCAGGTCAGTTACGTTCAATTAATTGTCTGCTTAAAAATTTCGATGTGAGTTCGCGCCAAAAAATAAAATGTCTTTAGTTTTTAACATCACTATTCAAGTGCATTAAATATACAATCGAACTTAAGTTTATGCTGGAAGAATGTGTGAAGTACCTCTAGCAACTGTTCCGTATTTCTGGGATTTTGGGTCACGATGCGATTTTTTTAAAACCAATTATGATCTTGGTCTTGCCCTTGCCTTAAAATTTATCTTTTTATTTCGCAGGACACGACTTACAAGAGCCCAGACAAGAGTATCAGCAGTCCGCGGGACGGGCCGGAGAGCCACACCTACATGCACCCGCACCAGGCCAGCCCGGCGGGCCCCAGCTACCATCAGCCGCTGTACCCGCCCTACTCGCCGGCGCCCTACACGCCCTCGGAGCTGCACGCCAACGCCCAGCGCGAGCAGCAGCAGCCGTGCTCCCCGGCGCCCGCACCCTCGCCTGCCGCGGTGGCTGTGGCGTCGCCCTCGCCCGCGCACCAGGACGCCAGGTCGCCGTCGCACCTCCAGATCGACCTGCACTCGCACTCGCCCCATACGGCGCACGCCGTGGAGGGCAGGTCGCCGATGCACGCCGAGTCGCCCGCCGACGCGCACGCCCGCAGCCCGCTGGACTCGCGGCTGCACATCGACACCCGGTCGCCCATGCACGCCGGCTCGCCCATGGAGGCCGAGTCACCCCGGCTGCACATCGACGCCCGCTCGCCCATGGACGGGCATGCCCGCTCGCCCATGGACGGGCACGCCCGCTCGCCCATGCACTCGCAGTCGCCCGCGGAGCACCGGTCGCCGCTGCACGCGGGGTCGTCGCCGCACGAGCCGCGCCTGCAGATCGACTCTCGCTCGCCCATGCACGCCGGCTCGCCCATGGACTCGCGGTCGCCCATGCACGTCGGCTCGCCCATGGACTCGCGGTCGCCCATGCACGTCGGCTCGCCCATGCACGCGGGGTCGCCCATGGACTCGCGCTCCCCGCTGCACGCTGGCTCGTCGCCGCACGACGCCCGGCTTCATATCGACACGCGGTCGCCGCTGCACTCGGGCTCACCCATGGACTCGCGGTCGCCCATCGACTCGAGGTCGCCCATGCACGCCGACTCGCGCTCGCCCATGCACGCGGGCTCGCCCATGGACCAGCGGCTGCAGATCGACACCCGGTCTCCGTCCCACTCGCCGGCCGTGGGGTCGCCGTCACACGCCATGGGGTCCCCGACGGGTCACCCGCACCCCATGGCGCCAGCCCATGGCTCTCCCAAGGAGGGCCAGAGCTACGCGCACCCCGGACACCACTACCACCAGCAGGCGCAGCAGGTGCAGCAAGCGCAGCAGGTGCAGCAGGCGCGCGCGTACCAGCACCAGCAGCAGCAGTACCAGGACCCCTACCTGGCCAGCAGGGGCGTGGCCGCGGGGTTGGCGCCGGTCCAGCCGGGCCCCTACCGGCCCACGCCACACGCGTCCCCCGCGCCCGTGTACCAGCTGCACCACAAGCACCTGCTGCAGCAGACCCTCATCAAGCAGCAGCAGGAGAAGGAGCAGCAGCTCCTCCAGCAGCAGCAACAGCAACAACATCAGCAGCAACAGCAGCAGATGATGATGCAAAAGCTGCAGCAGGAGAAGGAACAACAACTCGCGATGCAGAAATTCCAGCAGGAGAAAGAACGTCAAATTTTGCTTCAGCAACAGGAGAAAGAACAGCAGATGATGCAAAAGCTTCAGCAGGACAAGGAGCAACAACTCATGATGCAGAAATTCCAGCAGGAGAAAGAACGGCAAATCTTGCTTCAACAACAGGAGAAAGAACAGCAGATGATGCAAAAGCTCCAGCACGAGAAGGATCAACAGTTGCTGATGCAGAAACTTCAGCAGGAGAAAGAAGCACAACTCATAATGCAGAAAGAGAAAGAACAGCAGTTGATGATTCAAAAGCTTCAGCAGGAGAAACAACAACAGCAGCAACAGCAACTGATGATGCAGAAACTTCAGCAAGAGAAACAACAGCAGCAACAGCAACAACAAATGTACCTGCAAAGACAACACGAACAGCAACAACTTCATCAACAACTCCTAGTCCAGCAGCAGCAACATCAACAACAATATTTGGCCCAACAACAGCAGCAGCAGCAACAGCAGCAGCAACAACAGCTGCTCGCCCAACAACAGCAACAGCAGCAACAACAAGCACAGCCGAGGAGTCGCACGCCGGTTTCATCCTTCCCAGTCAAGAAGCGGCACTACGCCGAGACGTTCGCCGCGGCCGCGTCCAACTTCCCGGCGCCGTCCACCGTCACGCCCTCGGCCACCTCGACTGTGACGCCGGCGCCGGCCGCCGCCTCCCCGGCCGCCTCCTCCAGCAGCTCGTCGAGCGCGCCGCCGTCCGGGCTGCCCCTGCCGCGCAGCCCCTTCTCCTCGGGGGTCCCGGTGGGCGTGCCGGTGGGCGGCGCGCGCAGCCCCTTCACGCCCGTGAGCGAGGTGGCGCCGCGCAGCGGCCGCAGCCCCTTCACGCCCGTCACCTCGGCGGTCAGCTCGGCCGGCACCGCGGCGCTGCACCAGCACCTGTCGCACATGATGGACGTGTACCCCAGGCCCTACTACCCCACCAACCCCAGCGCCAGCCCGCTCACCAGCCCGCTGTTCGGCCGGCCGGGGTCGGCGCACGGCTCGGCCTTCCGGGAGAGCCAGCCCTCGTCGGCGCCCGCGGCGGCGCCGCCCGCGCCCGTCTACCCCACCAAGGGCCAGGTGGCGGCCGCGGCCGCCGCGGCCCACTCGCCGCCCGTGCCCGTCGTGACGACGCCCAAGCAGGAGGCCAAGAACCGGCAGAAGGCGGCCAAGGCCAGCGAGGCTGCGGCGGCGGCCGCCGCGGCCGCGGCAGAGGCGGCGGGCAGCGCGCCGTCCGCCGGCAGCACGGCCTTCCAGCACTACGCGCTCAAGGCGGGCCACGCCGGCGGCCCGGTCCAGGACGTGCCCAAGGTGCCCAGCGTCCTGCCCGGCAGCGCCTTCAACTTCGGCCCGACGTCCGGCCTGGGGCTGTACGCGGACAAGGACTCGTACTCGTCGTACGCCGGCGCCGGCTTCTACGGGCACCGGCCCGCGGCCGCGGCGGACGGCGCCGACGTGACGGTCCCCACCGCGGCCAGCTTCCCATTCCTCAGTCACCAGCCGCACCAGGCGCACCAAGCGCACCAGGCGCAGCGCGCGGCCGCGGCGGCCTCGGCCTACCCGCACGGCCTGGCGCAGGCGCTCATGGACCCCGCCGCCTACCAGCAGTACCTGCTGCACCAGGGACTGTACCCGGGCTCCTACCACCACCCCGCCGCCCTGGGACTGAGGCCCCCCTACGACTCCATGCAGCGACCCCCGTGGCTATGAGCAGCCAGTCCCATAGTCAAGTCAGCTCTCTGCGTGTGTCATAAACTAGAGATTGTTTGTTCAGGGAGATAATTTGATAGTTAGTCAATATGTTGTTTGTAGTAAGTGAGAGTTTTAAAACTTGTTTTTACTTTTCTTTTTAAAAGAGATGAATGTAAGATTAATTGTACTGTATGTGTTTTGTTGTACAGTTTTATCATTGTGTATATGTGTATACTGTTGTT